>NC_048560.1:5533271-5833271 GCF_902806685.2 Maniola hyperantus
TATGAGGGTTTCTTTCTAGCGTCGCTGAAACAAGAATACACATTTCAAATATATATTATGTAAACTAGCTTATGCTCGCGACATCGTCCGCGTGGACTACACGAATTTCAAACCCCTATTTTACCCCCTTAGGTGTGGAATTTTCAAAAATCCTTTCTTAGCGGATGCCTACGTCATAATAGCTATCTGCATGCCAAATTTCAGCCCGATCCGTCCGACGAATGTGGCTTTCGTCTATCGGTTTTTCGAACTATGCGCCCTGCCCATTACACTAGTTCTCCTACGGATCAATCAATCATATAGAAATTTTATTTAGTTTGTTGGTTTGTCCATCAATCACGTCGCAACGGAGCAACGGATTGACGTGATTTTTTGGCTACTTTTTATCTCGGATAAAGAAAGAGTTGCCACCGGATTTTTAAAACCTAAATCCACGCGGACGAAGTCGCGTGCATCATGAAAATGAAAATGAAATGAAAATCTTTTTTATTCGTATAAACTTTTACAAGTGCTTACGAATAGTCGGATGCATCTACCACTGGTTCGGAATGCCTTTCCTGCCGAGAAGAACCAGCAAGAAACTCGGCGGTTGCTCTTTTCAAATATTTGATATAGGTACAAGATTATGCCATGTATAAAATAGTATTTGCAGTCTTGTGCGTTGCTGGAACGAGCTGCAGGTCAAATCCACGCTCTTTATCATTTAGATAATCTTCAATTGTGTAATATGCTTTTTTCAGGAGCATATTTTTAATAGATTTTTTAAACTTGTGCAAAGGTAAGTCCAAAATAGTTTGCGGGATTTTATTAAAAAAGGTAATACCCATACCCACAAATGACTTTTGGACTTTCCTGAGGCGGAAGGCAGGAGCTGCAAGTTTGTCTCTGTTTCTAGTTAGCCTATTGTGTAGATCACCAATTTTCTTGTAACTAAGAATATTTTGTCTTACAAAAATTATGTTATTATAAATATATTGAGAGGCTACAGTAAGGATATCTATTTCCTTAAATTTCTCTCGAAGGGAATCGCGTGGTCTTAAGTTATAAATTGCGCGTATTGCCCTTTTTGTAATACAAAAATTCTCCCAATATCTGCCGCTTTACCCCATATTAAGATTCCATAAGACATAATACTATGGAAGTAAGCAAAATATACTATCTTTGCGGTTTCCACGTCAGTTAACTGCCGAATCTTTCTAACAGCGTAAGCGCCAGAGCTTAATTTGCTAGCAAGAGTTGATATATGGATGCCCCATTGAAGCTTCGCATCTAAGGTTATCCCCAAAAATGTTGTTAGTATAGACACATAACACATTAAAAATCAGCATACATAAAGTATAGACACTCACTGATAAGATGTCGTATCTTGCTCTCGATGAGACCGCACCACTGCAGCTGGTCTAAGGCCCTCGCAGACGACGCTAGTAGTACGATGAAGTGCTTGTATCTTGAGAAGAAGTGTGGCGCTTCGAATAGTCGCTCCCAACCGCATTTTCCCAGCATTATCTCGTCAGTTACGTCTAAACCTATGGACAAACAAAATTCTATAGAATATTTTACTACAACATTCTCTGGTGGGAGGCTTCGGCCGTGACTAGATACCACCCCACCGGGAAAGCCGTGCCAACAAGCGATTTAGCTTTCCGGTACGATGCCGCGTAGAATCGACAGGGGGTTTTGCCGGTAGGGTGGTATAATGCGTAAAAAATGACTACTCACGCGCCATGACATGACAGTTGACACATAATGCAAATATGACAAGTCTTTTCAAAATTGACGCATTATAATTTAAAAACATTATATTAAAAAAAAAAGAATATTAGCCAAGTTTATTATCATGCTGACTAATATTCCCCTTTCCCCTCCAATTAAGCGTAAAGCTTGTGCTAAGAGTAGGTACGACAATAGTGCAACGGGTGGGGTTTGTACCGGTGAACTTTCGGTTTTCAGTCCGCTCCTTTAACCATTGGGGTATCGAGGCTCTAAATATTATTTACCAAGTCTAAACTCTTCCATGATAACAGTTCTAGTGGAGGCCGACACGTTGAATGTGGAGTTTTGCTGAGGGTATGCTGGTGTGATGATTGGCATCAAGTGGAAACGGTCCGAGATGTTCACCTGTAAGCAATATTGTCTCTTTCAGAAACTACTCGGTTGTATGAGCGATCAGTCTTCTATACTAAAATACGAAATCTACGCCATTCAAAAATAAGACTTCTGCGCAGGTACATCGGCGTAACATATAAATGTGGTAGTAGTCAGTGGCGTGCAGGTCATAGAGGCATAAATGCACTGCTTACCCCAGTTGCAATAGCTCAATGCATATTTTTCATTATGACCTGCCAGTAAACAGGTTCCTACCTAACTAATGCCTACCCTGGCTTCAAACACTGTGCACGCCACTGGGTAGTACTATAACTTTAAGAGGTAAACATGTTAAACTAGATGATGAAAATGAAAATCCCGCGGGAACTCTTTGATTTTCCGGGATAAAATGTAGCCTATGTCCTTCCCCGTGATGCAGGCTATTTCTGTACCAAATTTCGTTAGAATCGGTTGAACGGATAGGCCGTGAAAAGCTAGCAGACAGACAGACACACTTTCGCATTTATAATACTAGTATGGATAGTATGGACTAGTATGGATGGATGGATAGTACGGATATGGATTAACCATGTATAAAAGTGTAACTCACCCGTGGGTCCCAAACCGGGAAGCCAAGATTGACGGAATCAGGCTGCTTCAACAGCACCGGCTGCGGCCACTTCCACTGACTGAATACCAGGAAGAACTTGTGCACAAGCGTCGCGGGCAGAGCGTTTGGGTACAGTTGACAAGTCCGTGCTACTAGCATAGCCCAGGATACTCCTCCCAGGTATCCTAGTGTGTTTGAGTAAATGCCGTGTCCTAAAAGTAAAGTCAATATAATTTTTAAAAAATGCACTCGCTTCGCTTGCGCTGTTTTTAGGGTTCCATACTTCAAAAAGAAAAAAGGAGCACTTTGCTTGTCTGTCGGTTTACTCTGGAACTGCAAATGTTCATGGGCGGCGGTAAGCACTTAACATCAGATGAATCACCTGCTTGTTTGCTCGCTATTTTTATTTAAAAAAAAATTGACCAAGTGCGAGTCAGGCTCGCGCACCGAACACATTTTTCACATAATTCAAAAACTATGATGCATAAAAATAAATAAAAATTTAAAATAAGTACTAATTATTAGTTCATGGCCACAATTTAATTTTTTTTGTGTGATGTAACCCTAAATTCACGGTTTTCAGATTTTTCCCCTTGTCTGCTTTAAGACCTACCTACCTGCCAAATTTCATGATTCTAAGTCAACGGGAAGTACCCTGTAGGTTCCTTGACAGACAGACAGACAGATAACAAAGTGATCCTTATAAGGGTTCCGGTTTTTCCTTTTGAGGTACGGAACCGTAAAAAAATACAAAAGTACGATAACAATACTTACGTTTGGCCCACAGCTTGATGGCCCGTAAGGTAAGTCTGAAGTTGTTTATATTAGGCACGAGACGGAGGATCTCGTCTGTCACTCTGCATCCGTTGAGCGAACGGACGCATTTCTGGTCCAGGTTTTTAAGTAACATGTCGTCACGAAGGTCAAAAGAATCTAGAACAAATTAAAAGTAAGACATAATATTTTATCTAAATCACACTAATAATACAAAGGCGAAAGTTTGTCTGTGTGTGTGTGTGTATGTTTGTTACTCTTTTACGCAACAACTACTGGACCGATTTGGCTGGGAATATTGACAGCGTTGTTTACTTTTTATCCCGGAAAATCAAAGAATTCCTATGGGATTTTGAAAACCCTAAATCCACGTGGACGAAGTCGCGGGCATTAGCTAGTAATATATTATCTACACTAATATTATAAAGAGGAAAACTTTGTTTGTTTGTTTGTTTGTACTGAATAGGCTCAAAAACTACTGGACCGACTTTAAAATTTCTTTCACCATTCGAAAGCTACATTATCCACGAGTAACATAGGCTATATTTTATTTTGGAAAAAAATAGGGTTCCGTAAGATATTTGGGTTTTTTCGGACACAAGGTGTAAAAAATCAACCAGAAAAGTTACTTATTTTGCGTACGCTGCCTAAACTATAAAAGATAGAACCATAAAATGTTCTAATTAATTGTAGATCTTATAAATATCTACAAAAAAGTCCGCGACACACTATACCCATCTATGTCGAGTGAGGCACAGCAACCATTTTTTTATTTAAAAATCTTGAATTTTTTTTGGACTACATTTAAACGCGTTTATTTTACTCATGCTATTAATCCTTATCAAAATAAATGATTTCATCACTAAGAACAGTTTATGGAGATAATATTTGGTCTTTGAATGATTAAAATTGGACGTTTGGTTTTGAAGTTATGGCGAAATTAAAATATTACGATTTCTGCTGCACGGCCCGTTGTATTATATAAAGAGGTAATGTCGTTAAGTTTGTTTGTAGGGGGTAATCTTTAGAACTACTGAACCGATTTTAAAAATTCTTTCACCAGTAGAAAGCTACATTATTCCTGAGTGACATAGGCTATACGGGATCTTTAAAAACCTAAATCTACGCGGGCGAAGCCGCGGGGATCAGCTATATTATATAAAGAGGTAATGTCGTTAAGTTTGTTTGTAGGGGGTAATCTTTAGAACTACTGAACCGATTTTTAAAATTCTTTCACCAGTAGAAAGCTACATTATTCCTGAGTGACATAGGCTATACGGGATCTTTAAAAACCTAAATCTACGCGGGCGAAGCCGCGGGGATCAGCTATATTATATAAAGAGGTAATGTCGTTAAGTTTGTTTGTAGGGGGTAATCTTTAGAACTACTGAACCGATTTTAAAAATTCTTTCACCAGTAGAAAGCTACATTATTCCTGAGTGACATAGGCTATACGGGATCTTTAAAAACCTAAATCTACGCGGGCGAAGCCGCGGGGATCAGCTATATTATATAAAGAGGTAATGTCGTTAAGTTTGTTTGTAGGGGGTAATCTTTAGAACTACTGAACCGATTTTAAAAATTCTTTCACCAGTAGAAAGCTACATTATTCCTGAGTGACATAGGCTATACGGGATCTTTAAAAACCTAAATCTACGCGGGCGAAGCCGCGGGGATCAGCTAGTAATATATAAGAGGAAAAGGTGACTGCACGGTAGGGCCGTAACTAGCCACGGGAAAAGCCTTCCACCTGACCAACCAGAGAAAATGTAGCAATTATAAAATTCCAAATTTCCCCTGCCGGGAATCGAATCCTGGACCTTCCGCTCCACAAGACCACTCACCACTGCGCCAGGGAGGTCGTCAAAAGAAAGAATATAAGCTTTATTTGGAAAGTTCTTGCCGAATTTAATTGCTTGTTATTATAATTTATGAATATTGTAAATATTTCATACCTAAGTGAATTAAGCGTAAAAGTGAACTATCTAACACTACAGGGTCTCATATGTATCTCATGTTATTATTTTAAGTAAATGCATGGGAAACGCAAATAATAAAGAATAAAGAATCTGTTACCTGGTATCTCTTTTAGTGCCAGTCTGGCAAACAGCAAATCAATTTCTATTCCGTCAAAGTTCATTTTGATGACTGGCACAAAAGCGTCTTCCACTGCACGCAAGTCCTTTACCTGTAACAACAACATATTATAAATAAATAAATAAATAAATAAGCCTTTATTCAGACATGTTACATTTTTACAGTAATATTGTTAGTCGCTAATAATAGGTACAAGATTACAAAATATTAAACTACACGATTTTACATAACTATTATTTCTAAAGTAACTTATTTCTAACACTTATAATATATTATATTACTTATTTATTAAGTCTTGTACTGCCTCGATAGCCTACAATTCGTCTGTTTGCCACTTTTTGGCAAAGGCCTCCTCCAATTGCCTCCATATATTTCTGTCGCCAGCAGTTCTAGACCATGTGGCGCCTGCTGTTTCTCGGATATCATCAACCCATCTTTGTATCAACAACAACATATTAACACAAATAAATGTTTAAACTATCTTGAGTGATTTCCATTATATGTATATACCTCACACCCGGCTTTACTCACGTGTTTAGTCGACGTTAGCCCGACTAGTTTCGAACCCATCCAGGGTCCTTTTTCATAGCGACGAGATTCGCGCACGAACTGACTCCCTATGAAAAAGGATCCCGGATGGGTCGACTAAACACGTGAGTAAAGCCGGGTGTGAGGTTCATTTTATTTGATACCTTGATATTTGTCTGACGGAAGGCTTCGGCTATGGCTAGTTACCACCATCTTAGAATGCATCATCACTTTCCACCAATTGAGATTGTAGTCAAGGGCTAACTTGTATCTGGATGAAATCTAAATATATAAAAGGAAAAGGTGACTGACTGACTGACTGATCTATCAACGCACAGCTCAAACTAATGGACGGATCGGGCTGAAATTTGGCATGCAGGTAGCTATTATGATGTAGGCATCCGCTAAGAAAGGATTTTTAAAAATTCAACCCTTAAGAGGGTGAAATAGGGATTTGAAATTTGTGTAGTCCACGCGGACGAAGTCGCGAGCATAAGCTAGTAAAAAATAAAATACCTGCGGCTGCGTCTTGAGTAGCTCGTAGAATGAGGCGAAGTAGTCACATCGGTCAATGTGTCGCGGGGCCACGCACAGGGCGTCTATGTCGGCGCCGCGGTGATGTACCTGGCCCACAACATGATATAGTTATACACTTAAACCCAACTACTCCGCGTTTAGTTGTATAGGTTAACGTATACGTAAAACGTTTTTCTCCCCGTAATTAATGTAGTTCATCATCACCAACCAATAGACGTCCACTGCTGGACATAGAAATTTTATCGAATCGTTGCCCTGAAACTTCCTCATTGGCATAGTAAATTCCACGCTAGCGTGGAACAGCGTCATTCGAAACGTGACTGGTCACGTGGTCTATGACGTACCTAACTTTTTCTTTCTATTAAAAATAATACTAATGAAACTTTCAGAAACGCGATTCCTTACGACCCTTTGAAAACTCTATTTTTATTTTAGTATTCAATTATTATAAAATTATATGAGTGTTAATTTTTTTTATAATATAACAAAAAATCTTGCCTCTAGCATTTTCCTAGCTGTAGTGAGATGAAAAGTTGTGCCTTTCGCTCGGCTGCATAATTATTAATTAGGGGTCATGTTAGCAGGAGCGAAGTATAAGTATCACTCACGGTAGTTTAAACGCTACCCCCCCGATAAAAGACGCCCTAAGCACGTCCTTAACGACCCCGACGATCAAATCATGACCGACAATGCACCCTATCTCGTAGGGCTACACGATACAACCTCATCACAGCGTCTTCGCCGGCGAAGACGAGGTCCCCGATTTCTAACGTCACCCGGACGTGGACTCACGCCACGGCCTCGGGGGCGTACGGACTAACCAGTAGTCCAACAACTCCACCCATCCCAACGTCATCCTAAGCCGTGGTCCGAGCCTCACAGGAGGCGCCCTTAGGAGGACGTTGCCCCCCAACCTCTCAAATTATTTCTTCGAGCCCTAGGGCTCACCCCCAGGCGGAGCTTCGCGCTCGCCACCCCCCCCGGTGACGCTGTAGCGGCCAGTAGGGCCTACGCAGCATAGTCAATCCGAAACAACACAAAATTTAAACGCTAAAATACATGTATGCTATCGCGGACTTTTTTGTAGAACTTTATAAGAGAAACAATTTCACCATACATTGTTTTCGTGTAACTTTGACCATTTATGCAGCGCACGCCTCGGAAACTCTCAATCAAATGAGAGGATTTTTCCGCCCTATTTCCCATTATTTTTATTTGCTTAGGGTTCTCTAATTTTTTGAGAATTAAACTATACCTATAAACCTTCCTCTTGAATCACTCTATCTATTGGTGAAAACCGCATTAAAATCCGTTGCGTGCGTTAAAATATGGGTAGTGATGGCCTAATTCGGACAGTAATCAATAATTAATAGCATATAAAGGTTAGTATGTTACTCACCCCAAGTCTGTAGGATCCGAATGTGTAAATATTCCCACCAACTGTCTCTGCCACACTCAGGGGCATGTTTTTCCTGAGCGATTCATCCCTTATCCACTGACGGACGAGGCGATGTAACGCGCCCAGAACCTCCATGCGGTGATGCATCTCCTGTTCCGACTCAAACACGCCGAAAGGTACTAGTGCGTCTTTGAGCTCGTTCGTCTTTTCTATGTCTATGGGTTTTGGACCTGGTGGAAGACATACGGAAATGTTTAAGACTTAGGATACCCGATTGATGGGGACGCCAATGAACTCGCAAAAGGGGCGCCAGGACACGGCAGATAGGACCTGAGCCTGTCTGTGGTATGTACCTAAAAAGCCAAGCACTGCTAACTCCGTTAATCTATTGCTAGATTTATTCAAGGGAGAAATCATATCTAAATATATATTAGAAAAGCTGACTGACTGACTGACCGATCAATCAATGCACAGATCAAACCACTGGACGGATCGGGCTTAAATTTGGCATGCAGATAGAAAGGATTTTTGGACATTCAACCTCCAAGAGGATAGAATAGGGGTTTGAAATTTGTGTTGTCCACGCGGACGAAGACGCGAAGATAAAAAAAAAATACTAACCTGCCATGGAAATAGCGGAGGTCATTCCCAGCGTCTTCAAGTTCTGTTGGTTCTGGTGCTCATTCGCCTTCGCCGCATTCTGGGCGTGCTGGTTGGAATGGGAGTACTGCGATGCTGGCCACATCTTGTTAGATTAAAGTATAAACAACCAAAGGAAACTTAACATCTACTCTTGTACTAGGGGAGGTGGTGGGTTAGACATCTGATCTGTCTGGCTTAAATGCTTCTGGGCTGACTGCTGGTGCGCTTTTCTGGGAAATCTGTGAAATAAAACAATGGTATACACTATACAATACTATCATTTTTACAAGTTACACAGTTTTACTTGCGCAGAAAACTTATTTTTGAATGACGCGAAAATATCTCGGCCAATCATAGCGGACGTTAATCTACTATTAGTTAAAGCAAAAAGTATTAATGAATATAAACGCAGTGAAGAAAAATTGCTATTTATTCAGCAAGCAAGATAATAGCAATGTAAATCTTGATAATATTCTCAATGACAACTAGTAGTGCTTACACTATTTAATTAATAAAAAAAAAAACAAGTTGAGTCAATGATACGTTTCTAACTATTGTATGTCAAATAAAAAAAAGAGCTGTGATGGCCTAGTGGTTAAGACGTCTGCCTCCTATTCAGGAAGTTGGGGGTTCGATCCTGGGCATGTTCCTCTAACTTTTTGGACTTAAGTGCGTTTTACTTTTAAGCAATTAAATATCACTTAGTTTAATAGTGACGGAAATTATTGTGGGGAAACTTGCTTGCCTGCGAAAGTTCTCCATAATGTTTTCAAAGATGTGTCCAGTCTACTAATCCCCATTTGCCAGCATGGCAGACTATGACCTAAACCCTACACATTCTGAAAGGAGACCCTGCTCAGTAGTGGGCCAGTGATGGGTAGATCATGATGTTTTATCCTTAGCTTTGCCCATATGATTTTTGAGTCAGACTGGTGTATTTTGAATTCTAACTTATAGTGCATTACTTTTAATTAGTATCTAAGTCAAACCCCCTCTTAAACAGTTTCACAAAAAAAGTTTCACAAACATATTACAGACTAATAAAAGTATTAATATGTAGATCAGAGATGAGAGTCATCTTTGTTATTAATACATTTCATAGTATTTGCATAGATTTGCTTGTTTTGGCGCAAATTAATGTTAATTTCATATATAAGCTACAGAATATTTAATTGCATGAGCATAAATATGAGAAACTTAACGGTAACAGCAAAAAAAAACAATGACAATGAAAACTACGAAAGCGGACTATTTGTAGAAACGAAGGTACTTCTAAAGTTCATTCCCCGCTTAACACTATCAATATGACTAAATAATTGTTTATACATAAAATGTTAAAATATATGGAAGCGGAAGGAATATGCAACGTAATAAAGAAAGAACCTCGAAACGGATTCCCATTTCGTGGCAATGCCTTCGCGATTATGTTCAAGACCTTCCTTTATTGTTCTTCGTAGAAGTGCTAAGGTCATACATTACAAGCACTTTTTAGTGCAAACTAAAAAATAATATTGACTGGATGATAGTATATAGTGTTTGGTACGTTACATTTATTGTATTTTAGATCCCAAAAAGTAACACGGTCACATATTCGCGCAATGAAACATCACGTTGTGCCATCACAAAGTTATTACGTTACAGATTCCGTGAGGCGTTAATTAACTGTTCTGGACACAATCACTCACCAAAAAACTTATTCGCTTAACTAATTCCGCGAAATCACACGTAGACAGTTAACGAAACACATAATAAAAAGAAACAAACATTAATTTCCAAACAAGCGCCCAACAGTCGCCAACAACAAGGCAGGGCAGCCATTTTTTAATGGCGTTGTGAGGAAATGCCAGACATAAAAATTAAATGAATGTTGCTAGAGTAAGAAAAATAAGCTGAACACATGCTATATTACTTTGAAAAAAAAGGAAACTGCCAGACAAAAGTACAGCAGAACTTTCGTAGTAAGCGTCTGCGATAAACTCGTTGGGCAGGACATGGGCAACCAACTGGAGGCCAATGGTGGCAAGATGTGCAAATACTTTTTTTTAAAGCGAAACTAAAAATTAAGTAACTACGAGTGAATTTGTATACTTGTGAATTTGTAAATTGAAGACATCCAAAACACCCGCATGGGTGTTTTGGAGGTCTTCAATTTAGTCTCCTTCCGAGATTCAGGTCGATTATTAAATATTATCGGTGTTTAGATCCTGGCACTGGATAATGTACACAGAATATAATTATGAAACTATATCGGTTCAAATTTCACCAGAGCAAAGCAAGGCGGATCAGCTAGCTAGTATATTAACATTCTCCTTCTCTTTTGGTTTCGTGATAATGTGCGCTTGTCTTATGGCGTTCAAAAAAGCAACGAATTTAAAAGGAAGCAAAATACTATTTTTTGTTTGTGTAATGAATTTAAATAAATTTAATTTGCTATTTTTTAGTATTGTTAACTTTGTATATATGTATATCATATATTTTATTTTAAAAAGTACTACAAAAACGCAACAGCTGCGTTCAAGTTTACTTAAATTCGTTAATTTTGCGCATGCTTCATTGGCAGGTTTTCAGTGACGTATCTAGACGAATTTTATAATTTGAAGTTGCTCACACACATACGACTATCTCATTTTATTTAGTACCAAAAGAAAGGGATTGATAGAGAGCCGGTTGATGTTTTCGTGTCAGCCTTGTGCCCATTTACGAGGAGTAGGTAAAATCCGCCATCTTGAGAGTGTATTCAAGAATATACGGACTTTTAGCGGAGATAAGTGAATAACTTTAGTAATTTTATTAATAAATCGAAGTAGTTTTCGTCGTTGTATATTGTAGTAATATTTATTAGTGCGGTTCGCGTTAAAGTAGTCGATTGATACGTCATTGTATACCCGAAACGCCGAATTCTTGGGCAGTGTTTATGTGACAAGAGAAGATACTGTAAGCTTTCTAATAGTTTTTTGCGTGTCTATTTCCGTTTACCATCTCGACGATCGTTAGCATATACGTGAAAGTGGTGTTTATAAATATCGGTCCTAGTGAAGAACGTCCCGGGTTATCGCTCTCTGTGTCAGTAGGAACATTTGAAGTCGCTATGTATTTTTATGGCCGAAAATGCGGTTAGCTGGGCGTAGTTTGAGCGAGTGTTGAGGTTCCGAAGGTGCTGGGCCGGTGCGGTGGTCTGGGCGATCGGGCGGAGGATGCGAGCGGTGAAGGGCGGCTAGCGAGGTGTATAGTAATTCGGTGTCGAGGGGAAGATGTCTACGACGATGCGGCCTACGCTGCAGACGGTGCCAGAGGCGCTGCCGGCGGACCACGTGACGACGGCGCCGGCCCCCGCGACCACGACCGTCGCGGCGTCTTCTCAACCACGCCCCCGCCCCTTTAAGGTAAGTGCCAGCTTCAACCCTGTCAGATTCCTCAGTCATAGCACAAAACCTGGTTGTACTGTTGTTCCCAGATATGTATTCTAAGTCAGAGCTCCTAGAGAACTCCAGCAGAGGCTTCGAAGTTGCAGAAACCACTATAGGTGTTAGGAATATCTTAAGTTTGTTTCCAATACACAATTTATTCTAGTATTGGCGGTATTTCCATAACGCTTATTGTTTATTTATTAAGGATCTACAAGAATTTTATAAGGTTCTGTACTTATCTCCAGTACTTATCTTTCTACACTATTTTAATTTTCAATATACTTAATAAAAGTTTTTATGGTCAGGATTCTCTAAAATACCTCTCTGGAGGTCTAGATTCAAAAATAATATGCAGAATGAATGAATATTGCATATACATTGCCAAAGAGTATCCTCAGGCAAAATAAACAAAACTTTCTTTTACAAAATGGCTATGAAACAGCAATTGTGCTAGTCTAGATAACTAGAAAGTGTTCACTGTTGCATGCAACCTAAACTATCAAATTCATTAAAACACTTGAAAATAACACTGCTGCAAACCAAGCTTACCCAACCAATAAGAGTTTCTTTGGTTGCGACTTGCGGATTAATAATTTATTGCTTTAGTGTCGCATTTTCTCATCTGATGTTACTATGCCTGTGACTTCTTCTGTGTGGACTACACATATTTCAAACTCTTGTTTTACCCTTTTAAGCATTGAATTTTCAAAAATCCTTTCTTAGCGGATGTTATAGTAGCTATCTGCTTGCCAAATTTCAGCCTGATCCGTTCAGTAGTTTAAGCTGTGTGTTGTTAGATCAATCTGTCAGTCAGGCAGCTTTTCCTTTTATATAATACTAGCTGATCCCCGCGGCTTCGCCCGCGTAGATTTAGGTTTTTAAAGATCCCGTATAGCCTATGTCACTCAGGAATAATGTAGCTTTCTACTGGTGAAAGAATTTTTAAAATCGGTTCAGTAGTTCTAAAGATTACCCCTTACAAACAAACTTAACGACATTACCTCTTTATATAATACAACGGGCCGTGCAGCAGAAATCGTAATATTTTAATTTCGCCATAACTTCAAAACCAAACGTCCAATTTTAATCATTCAAAGACCAAATATTATCTCCATAAACTGTTCTTAGTGATGAAATCATTTATTTTGATAAGGATTAATAGCATGAGTAAAATAAACGCGTTTAAATGTAGTCCAAAAAAAATTCAAGATTTTTAAATAAAAAAATGGTTGCTGTGCCTCACTCGACATAAATGGGTATAGTGTGTCGCGGACTTTTTTGTAGATATTTATAAGATCTACAATTAATTAGAACATTTTATGGTTCTATCTTTTATAGTTTAGGCAGCGTACGCAAAATAAGTAACTTTTCTGGTTGATTTTTTACACCTTGTGTCCGAAAAACCCAAATATCTTACGGAACCCTATTTTTTTCCAAAATAAAATATACCCTATGTTACTCGTGGATAATGTAGCTTTCGAATGGTGAAAGAATTTTTAAAATCGGTCCAGTAGTTTTTGAGCCTATTCAGTACAAACAAACAAACAAACAAACAAACAAAGTTTTCCTCTTTATAATATTAGTGTAGATTATAATATATAAATTACATTCATATTGTATTTGGAACATGTCTTATTGGTTTTACAAGTGGGCCCTAGTAAAATACTTATAATTTACTAATCATTATAATTCTAATGAATTGGGAAAACTTTAAGCGGATTTTTCAAATATTAGATAACCATACTGAAAAATAGTGACAGAGATTCCTATAAAAAACCAAAGTATCTTTATTCCACACTTGTGATTATAAAATTATTCCTATGTGCACTAAATATACACCATCAATTAAAGTTAATGCACAAATAGCACTCAAAACTTAATTAAGTAGTAATTACGAATTAGATCTGTGGGGTGATTCGCTAACCCAGTGGTAATCTCTGAATGATGATGACTGAACTCATTTGACATTTATTTTTAATCTATTGAAGGTTTTCTACAAAAGATTATTTTAATATCACTCAGTGAAACAGCAAACCCTCGACGGGTCACTTGTATTAAATTAAAAGAGTAACTGTTTATTAACTTGCCTTAGAATTTAAAGTACAACCCTATCTAAACTAAATTGAAACAGAACTCATTGAAGTTTAGAAATCTACATTCACAATGAATAGCTTAAATGACCTGATTATTTCATACTAAGAAATTATGTTTTTGAAACAATTACAGTGAGTAAACTGTGAAATTACATAACTGTGTTTTGGCTTTGCAATGCACAGATTGCAAGAATGATCATGGATATTACTAAAATATAATAAACAAAGTGCATCACCATATTGGTATAGAAACTAAGAAATGTTACTTTAAATAAACTGCTTTTTATGCTCTTGTGTATAAAAGTGTTGTAAGGAAATTTCTATTGTGCATGGGCCTAGCCACTTATGCTCTTATGCTCTCCTGGTACTTTATTGATGTAAGCTACAGTTGGTATCACATCAAAAGGTCTCAGACCTTGAACTTGCGCAGTGGGCGATATTTCAATCTACATAATATTTGGTATCTTCTTAAAAGGCCTCTGACCATTCACCTGCACAGTGGGTGATTTATCAATGTATAATATACCCTCGCCTTCAGCTCAGGTAGATAACGTCTTAGATACAATAATTTGTTTTATGCCCTTGTTGTACAATCTACTATTTTTAACCGACTTCAAAAAAAGGAGGAGGTTCTCAATTCGTCGGAATCTTTTTTTTTTTTTTTTTTTTTTTTTTTTTTTTTATGTTCCCCGATTACTCAAAAACGCCTGGACCGATTTTGAAAATTCTTTTTTTGTTTGAAAGGGTATACTTCAAAGTTGGTCCCATTTCAATTTGGTGAAGATCTGATGAACATCTTCGAAGATAGATACTGGAACTCCTCAACGGATAAGAGTAAATTGCTCGCCATCAGTGTAATAGCTTAGTAAACAGTAGATTTTTAACCAGTCATAGCATAATTCCATGGGGCCACTAAAAATTGTGAAATAAAAATTTTTTACAAAAAAAATAAAAACCGACTTCGTTACATAAACACTAAAAATTGAAAAATAATTTAATTTATACCGAATTATTATGTATACAAGAGTTAATATAGTTCCATAATAATATTTTTTGGGGTCGGTGCCAATGAGGTGCCATTGTGGAGTCCCATAAAAATATGAAGTCTAGACGATTCGCGCAGCTAAAGCTAATTGGCACCGGCACCAAAAAGTATTATTATGGAACTATATTAACTCTTGTATACATAATATATTCGGTATAAATTAAATTATTTTTCAATTTTTAGTGTTTATGTAACGAAGTCGGTTTTTATTTTTTTTGTAAAAATTTTTTATACACTTAATTAATCTAAATATATAAAAAGAAAAGGTGACTGACTGACAGATCTATCAATGCACAGCTCAAACTACTGGACAGATCAGGCTAAAATTTTGCATGCAGATAGCTATATAGGGTGAAATAGGGGTTTGAAATTTGTGTAGTCCATGCGGACGAAGTCGCGAGCATAAGCTAGTTAAAATACAAAGTTGTTGCTAATTCTGTTGTGCACATATTCGCTAAAGAAAATTACAGATCTAAATATATTGCTATCCTTTCCATAAAACATAAAAATAATAACTGTCATGCTATATTCATTCAATAAAAAATATATAAATGGAAAAGGTGACTGACTGATTGACTGATCTATCAACGCACAGCTCAAACTACTGGACGAATCGGGCTGAAATTTGGCATGCAGATAGCTATTATGACATAGGCATCCGCTAAGAAAAGATTTTTGAAAATTCCATTCCTAAGGGGTTGAAATAAGGGTTTGAAATTTGTGTAGTCCACGCGGAACGAAGTCGCGAGCATAAGCTAGTTCAATGTTAAAATTTAAAACTAAGCAATTACAAAGTAAGCATTTCATACTTAAAAGTATTGCAACGTTTTACATTTTGCTATAATATATGCAAGTATGGCAAGTTATTACCATATAAATCTAACTTTAATATTATAATTAAAAGAACAGTTGTTTGACCTTACACTGTGTGATATACATGCGAGAAGAGCTTATATATGTATATTTTATATATTTTTGCTCTGCTTGCTATTTGAATATTCTCATCTAACTATATAAAAAGAAAAGGTGACTGACTGCCTGATCTATCAATGTACAGCTCAAACTACTGGACGGATCAGGCTGAAGTTTGGCATGCAGAAGCATATAGCTATTATGAGGCATCCGCTAAGAAAGGGTTTTTGAAAATTCAACCTCTAAGGGGGTGAAATAGGCGTTTGAAATTTGTGTAGTTCAAGTTAATGTTTTTATAGGCTACTAGCTGATGCCGCAACTTCGTCCGCGTGGAATTAGGTTTTTTAAAAATCCCGTGGGAACTTTGATTTTCCGGTATAAAAAGTAGCCTTTTTTTTAAAATTCAGATACAAGTTAGCCCTTGACTGCAATCTCACCTGATGGTAAGTGATGATGCAGTCTAAGATGATAGCGGGCTAACCTGGAAGGGGTATGGCAGTTTTTATTAAACCCATACCCCTTTGGTTTTTACACGGCATCGTACCGGAACGCTAAATCGCTTGGCGGCACACGGCGTTGCCGGTAGGGTGGTAACTAGCCACGGCCGAAGCCTCCCATCAGACCAGACTAGAAATTATAAAATTCCAAACCCCTGCCAGGAATCGAACCCGGGACCTCTCACTAATAAGACCACAGCGCTCACCACTGCGCCAGGGAGGTCGTCATTGCACAGTTGCGACGTGATTGACGGACAAACCAACAAACAAACACACTTTCGCATTTATAATAATTAATAATGGTGCAGTATTTGTACCGAAAACATTTACAGTAAAGAGATAAATAGAGTAAAAGTGAACAGGGAAGCACTTATCTCTATGAGAGATCTCTACCAGTGACCCTTGGCAGTGCTAGAGGTTTATATCGTCCGGCCAGCTTTTCAACTCTCTTCCTCTCTGTGCTAAATGATGAATCACATTTGAAAGTTAAACGGGTGAAAATTAGTTTGCTGTGTACTTAACAATTAGGTGCGTAGGCGCAAGCTTTTGTTTTATTAATACTGAAACATCGATTGAATACATGTGACTCAGACGGACAATGATGTGCACTTGATTGATATTTATTGACTTACCGATAGAAAGGAGATGGTATCAAGACTGGTTTTAGTGTTTAACATAAAATATATATAAGTATGATTTATGTTCAATGATACAGGATTTACACAGGATTTTAAAAGTCAAGATCCCATTGAGAGATCGAGAGCGGTTACGCACTCATCCGATCCGAGAAGTAGTCATAGAACTATTTGTATGATAGCTTACTGATAGAAAGAAAAAGAGGTTTTTATCGGAAAAAAACATGGATAGATATCTTACAAATGCAACAAGCATTATGATAATTTTTACGCGAACTTAAAAATTAAAGCTACGAGAGTTCCAAACGCGCCCAGGTCTGACAAGAGCCCACAACAAACTCAGCTCACTCACTCAATCATAGAATCTTTTTTTTTTACACTTGCATTGTCATTTAATCTTTGCCATCTAGTGTTACTTTATGAGGTCTCTGAATATAAGCTTAAGGGACACCCCCGACATTCAAAACAAGCGGAGTTACTAAATTACCTATTACTACCGGATCACCCGGTCTGTCCGCACCATAGAGCAGAAACAAAGTCTGCTCTATGGTCCGCACACACTTTGTGTGTATATGGGTAACGGTAGGGCTGAGGTCTGAGCGAATTATTCAAATAAACTTGTACAAGTACATACTTTTCAATCGCCAAATGCATCAATGACTGGTTTAAAATGCTTTTCCTACCGAGAAGAACCAGCAAGAACCTCGGCGGTTGCTTTTTTCAAATATTCAATTTATCAGTAGGTAATTAGGTATGAAACTAATTGCAGTCCGGCGCGTTGCCGGTGCGAGCTGCGAGTTAGATTCACGCTCTATACCTACTTTAGTATTAGATTTCTAATAGAACTTTAGTTTTCAGAGACAAACAGGTTTTTTTCAACTTTAGTTACCATTATCACTTATGTTTATGACTGAGGAATCAATAGTTTTATTGCTTTTTCTAAGCTTTAAGCTACTTTGTGTGCCATCTCGTCGCAGCCTGTAAATCGGGATTTTTGTTTGTGTTGTTATATATTTTGTGATTTGTATCTACTACATATGTTTGTGCAATTTTATGTTTAAATATGGATTACAAGCGTATTTCGGTCTAATCGTCACGAGGTTTCTCGTTTCGAGATATCTAAGTGCGCGACAGGTTGAGATAGCAATCGGGGTATGTGACCCGCACCACCCGCGCTTGCACTCACCGGGTCAGCGAGGGGGCTGTGCGGGTGTGTGGAGCGTTACTACCCCGATTTCCATCTCGACCTGTCGGCTACTTTACAATGATCGAGAAAATAACTCTTAGAAAAAGATTTTGGGAGTTCATCGCACGGCGTGTAAACACTTACTTACATAATCGATGATATGATGGCTAATGTGCTGGACTGTTTCTTAGATTTAACATCTTATGTACCACATTATGCAAATAAAGAATTATTCTATTCTATATTCTATAGATAAATTACATCGATGATATAGGTATATGATGTTACGTATAATCGCGTATTGAACTTGACTTTAGATTATTTGTATATTAAGTTTTAACTATTCAAACGTATGTTCCGCTCATGTACATCATGATAATACCTACTTGGTTTTTCAATGGACGCTTGCACACTTACCCCGGAGTTCATAGTAAAGATAGGAGCTTCTTTAGAGGACGATTCAGACGACATGTGCCATTCACAACCTTAAAATGCATTGCATAAAGTTTGAATATGACATATGTCGCTTGAATCGTCTTCTAAAGACGGTCCTTTCTTGACTATGAATTCCATTGTTAATGTGACTTTACTGCTGTCACTTTTTCGCAACGGCTTTTGCTGAAATGTGCAGCATTACAAAATTTTTTTTTGTTTAACGAATATTTTCCTGAATATCGTCAAATGAGTAACAAATAAATTATTTTATGTATTATGAACATTGAGGAAAATATAATACAAGTGTTTCGTAATTAAACAATAAACATGTTTGAATGTTTCCCCATATCAAATTTATTGATGAATAGGCATGCAACATAGTTCATAATACATTCATATACTAAATATATTATGTTGTAAGAATATGAACATAGCATAATAATTAGGCTGAGGCCCTAATACAATGAAGCTTGTCGATTTAACTTAATATTTTATGCATTACGAGAAATATACGCAAACTACCATTGACATTGATCATTGACATTGATGATTTGTGATCGTGGTCAAGCGTGCGCCTATAGTAAATTAAAAAAAAACATTGTGGCACATTCTGTTGTACAGTACGCGGCAGAAAATAATGTACATCGGCCTTAAGAATGAGATGTCGGCTTTGTAGAGCGTTGTCTCGGTCGCCCATACCTATGTGACGTTTTGTCGGTCTCAACGACCGCGACAGAGACAATGCTCTACAAAACCGCCACCTCTTTCTAAAGGTCCATGAACATTACTTTCTGTCGCGTACTGTAGGTACTTTACACAATCTCTAGACTAAATGGACAAGTCTAAATCTAGTGCTATCATTTTCCGCAGGCATTCAGTAAGGCACAGCAATAATAGATCCTATAAGGGTTCCTTTTTCCTTTTGAGATACGGAACCCTATAAAGTTAGTACGTGAGTGCAATGCGGTGTCCAATAATGGACAGGATAAATTGCCCTATTGGATACCCTGTCCAGGTTTTATGCATATTTTAACAATCCTTATTGGTTTGTACACAGCGTTATCATTACGTCATATCGAAATTGATCCCACATACTCCATACGCCGCATAGCGTGGGTGTACTGGTCCACTCAATGCTTTTACGCTAATTTTACGTCACTGGTCAGGTCATTATTGTAGTATAATAGATGTTGCCCGCGACTTCGTCCGCGTCCCGCGGAAACTGTCTTTTCAAAAGTATTTCATGCAAACTTTATTCTGACAATTATATAAACACAACAAAAAAAAAGAACTAAGCAATTTAGTACAGTCTTTCGGAAGTCATTTCAGCGATAAATATTTATTTATACTAGCTGATGCCCGCTACTTCGTACGTGTGGAGTTATGTTTCGGGAAGAAAATAATTAAAAACCTTAATCGACGCGGACGAAATCTAAAATATTTTTCCGTTTTCAAACGTCGCGCGTTGACTCAAATATATTCGCTTCTCTCAAAATCTGTCAAAAGAGTTCTCACGGCGGCGTTATTAAAAAACCTAAATCCACGCAGATGAAGTCTGGGGCATCACTTAGTTACCTAATACTTTCGTTGTTAATAGAAACGTTGACTCAAAGTCGACGTCGACTCTTCTCTTCTCTCCAAATGTGATCGTTTACGTATACCGACGATTTTTGGGAGTTCACACCAAAACTAGGACATCTGTTGAAGCGAATGTACTTCGCGAACGCACAACGTTTGCCGTTATGTCACTATGCAGGAAATTATTTTTGTCGGGAACCGGGAAACTGCGTGGGTTATAGATATACAGATGTACTATCTTATGGGTACGTATAGTACGCGACAGGTCGAGAGGGCAATCTGGGTGGGGACGCCCCGGACACCCGCACGTCACCCGCGCTCGCCCGTAACGGGTAAGCCCTATCTACCTACCTATCTAGCTCGAAATTCGAAATGTTTCATGGAGATTAATTACTCTGTACAAACAGAGCTTCGAATCAATTAAATTTATTGATAAAAAATTACAAAGAGGTTACAAAAATAAATACACATGTCAAACTTCAAACTAATAACTAAAATTAAATAAAAGTAATAACTCAGTAATAACGTCTTCAAGAAGACCACCCCTGGTTGCCCCTGGGCCAAAGGTGCCTATCAAGCTGGCACCATTGCCACGCTGAATGGCGATGGACAACCTTTGGACCAGGTAGGCCCCAGAGCGCGGATCTCAGCCTCTTTTCCTTAGACGACGGCCGATGTCACACACGAAACCCTTCGAAGCTTCGATTTAGGTTTTTATAAATTCCTTGGAAACTCTTTAGTTTTCCGGGTGTCTACAGTAGCCTATGTCACTCTCCTGGTCTTCGATCCATCGCTCCATTTCGATGATTGAAGAACAAATCATCAAATGCTTTCGCATTTATTTGATGATTGATTTCGCATATAACAAGTTATTAGTTCAGTATGTGAGTTTTATTCCAGTGTAACTTCAAAACACGTGAACAGATTTAGATGTATTGGGTAATCAAACAACCTAACAGCCCAATCCGTCTAGTAGTTTGAGCTGTGCGCTGATTCCTCATCAGTCACTTTTTCTTTTAATATCAATCAATCAGCCTGTTTGCGTCTACTGCTGGACATAGGCCTTCCCAAGAGCGCGCCACCACACATGATCCTCCGCCTTCCTCATCCACCTACTTCCCGCTACCTTAAGGTCGTCAAGGTCGTCGTGGAGGTCGTCCCACACTGCGCTTGCTGTTACGCCGGTCTCAACTTTAGAACACGTCTGCCCCAGCGGCCATCAGTTCTGCGGCAGACGTAGCCTCTCCACTGCCACTTCAGCTGGCTAAGAAGTTATTAGTTACTAGGATGTTTATCAGAAACGAAATATATGCTCGGCCCGGGCCTCAGAGTCTAGACCAAATCTCTAGGGATTCAGACCTGCAGCTCCGCGTCGGTACATCGTGACGTTTGTTGCCTACGTGACCAGTATACGTAGCAGGTGTATGTGCATCCTGGGAATAGATTCGGACTGTTTGATACATTGTATTATGCTTGTAGTCTTTCTAAATTGTATAACCTATTTCGCTTTATCGTAGCACTAGTTGACCCGCCCCGGCTTCGCTGAAGTGGATTTTTTGAAAATTGGTAAAGGGGTGGACGGTAGCTTTAGTTTTAAGTTTGCGTAATAATTATCACCACTATATCTTACAAATCTGACACCATACCAGACCATCAATGAGAGTAATTTATTACATATTTTGAATAAATCATTTGACTTTGACTTTGACTTTCCGAAAATCCTGTAACACGTAGTTACTTCTTCATTTTTGAACAAAAGCCCAAATACCAATTTTTATGAATACAAATTCAAAAATACGAAAACTTTCGTCAACTATTTAAACTCTTTAGGAAACTGTTTACGATTTTTGGTGATTCCACATCACCAAAAATCGTAAACACGTATTTCTTCATTTCAGCCGTCAGTTAAAAAAGCAAATTTTCATCGATATAATATAAGTTGAAAAATGATGGTCTTTCATAGAAACTTTCATCCCCATATCAGAATTTCCAGAAATCATTGCTTAGTCACTGGAGTAAAAGGAACCTACTGTTAATTGTCTTCTTGCATCAGTCGGTTAGGGGGGCGGACAACCCTCCACCTCCCATGGCCCCACCAACCTCTCGGTTATATGGGCCGAATCACGGGAAAATGCCAAGAGCAAGTACCGAACGGGCGCCCTCCCGTGATTCGGCCCATATAACATCAGTCGGTCAGTTAGTCAGTCAGAATAGAAGTATTTTATATGTGTAGAAGAACAACTATTTATAATGTATGGATCATCATCTTGATTAACCCGCCGGCTCACTATAAGAGCACGGGTCTCCTCTCAAAGTGAGAAGGGTTTTGGCCATAGTTTACCACGCTGGCTAAGTGCGGATTGGCAGACGTGTATGGATAAGTAATTTAATTTGACATATCGCCATGGGTATTCCGATGTAGACTTCAATTTTCAGATGTTATGGCAAAGGACCGGTCGGGCTTGCATAAGTAGGTACAGGTTCGATGTCGGACTCCATATTAAGGACTTGTTTTGTTGCATTTGTATACTCTGCCTACTCAGCGAACTGAGCCGTGTGCGGTGGTTGATTTTTAGGTTCCGTACCTACCCGAAGGGTTTCAACGGGACCCTATTACTAAGCCTCCGCTGTCCGTCCGTCTGTCTGTTAACTTGTCCATTAAACCAAGTGATTTAATTCTTAAAACGCACACAACTCCGAAAAGTTAGAGGTACACGTAAAGTTGACACCCATAAGTGAAACTTAGTAACATATTTATTTTCAAACAGATATAAATAATTATTATGGTACCCACAGTATTTATACCTAAGTAGGTGGCCCAAGTTGCGTACCGAACGAAACGTTTAAAGTAGTTTCACCGTGAAGCGTGCACAGCAGACAGACAGACGAAAAAAACTGCTTTGGTCTCTATATTGAACAAATCATTTCAAATTATATTAAAGTACAGAAATTGTCCAGTTATAGTCTAAATATGTAAAAAAGAAAAGGCCGTCTGACTGACCTATTAACCACTGGACTGATCGGGCTGGGCATGCAGATAGCTATTGTAACGTAGAAATCCGCTAAGAAAGTATGTTTGAAAATTCAACCCACAAGGGGGTAAAATAGGGATTTGAAATTTGTGCAGTCCACGCGGAGGATGTCACAGGCATAGGCTAGTTTTATTATAAGTATAAATGTCCTACTTTCCAACGTTATAAACTAAAAGTGTGTGAAAACTGCAAATGAATTGACAATGTTAAAGCTAACGGTTGTACTGTGTAACTGAGTTAGTATTGTGCTGAACGGTCACAAAAACGGCCAAGTCTCGCGAGATGACCATGTACGGGGTTAGAGAGCCGAGTGACGGGTGTCCTCACTACCCGCCTTGCCTTACTGGTTCCTATGACGCTTGTTTCACGGTAAAAATGTGTGACGACACTTTCTAAATCACTAACGTTTAATATACTAGATGTTGCCTGCGATTACGACTTGCGTGGATTTAGGTTTTTTGGAAATCCCCTGGGAACTCTTTTTCCCCGAGACAAAAAGTTGCCTGTGTCCGTCCCCGGCATTGCACGCTCTGTACCAATAATTTCGCCAAAATCGGCTAATTGGATGGGCCATGAAAATCTAGCAGACAGACAGATACACTGGATAGATAAAGCCTAGATATGGCTATAAACGGATAGTTAATTACTTTAAAATCAACGCCGAGCCTTGTGATAGCCCAATGGTAAGGATGCCCGTCTCCTGATCGGAGGTCAGGGATTCGATCCCGGGCACGCACCTTTATCTTTTCGGAGTTATGTGCAATGCCTGAGAGTTCTCCATACTGTTTTCAAAGGTGTGTGAATTCTGCCAATCCGCACTTAGCTAGCGTAGTGGACTATGGCCAAACCCTTCTCATACTGAGAGGAGACCTGTGCTCTGTAGTGAGGCAACTATGGGTTGATCATGATGATGATGAAAGTCCTAAACTTTGTGATGTAGATAGTTGATTCCACGCAAGGACATGCATGAGTAAGTATGAATGAACCTATATGAGGTCAAAACAATAGTCGTCTACTTACAAAAGCAAACATCCCAGAACGCAGACATCATAACTAACTTGTAGGAATGTATTAGTTCCGAACTTCGGTGGCCTTTGAATTTCAGATTAGAAATTTCAGTACGCTACATCTGCTACCAAAAGTTCTCCGAAATTTGACGTAAACAACTTGAAGTTGAACCTTTAGTACCAGTTTGTATCTCGACGACGAGTATCGAAACACTGTAATGTCAATAAAATATGTACTTAAGGACCAGGCAGACGGATTGGAGTGGAGTCGTTTTGATTACATACTTACTACCTAACTAGCTTATGCTCGCGACTTCATCCGCGTGGACTACACAAATTTTAAACTCCTATTTCAACCCCTTTTGAATTTACAAAAATGCTTACGCGTGGATTTTTAAAATCTCGTGGGAACTGTTTGATTTTCGGGATAAAAAGTAGCCTATATGTCACTTTCCAGGTCTTTAACTATAACCATACAAAAACACGCCGATCGGTTGCGGCGTGATTGAAGGACAAACCAATCAACTAACAAACACACTTTCGAATTTATAATAGGTATGGGTAATGATTCTATGGCCTTAACTCCTCTCATCCTGAGAGAAGACATGTTCTCAGTTGTGGGTCAGTGATGGTTTGATGACGATGATGTGTTACGATATTAGATAATAGGCTACTTGACAATTTTTTTAAGTTTGTCTTAAATGGTTAATATTTGTCCTATTATATCAAAAAAATTAACACTATATTTTTTTGCGCCCTAAAAACCGTAAAACTTTAATTTAAAAAAATATTTTTCTTAGACAGGTGAAAACACTGTCGGCCATGTTTGGCCGATAGATTATCTGTGCTCTGACGTCATGCATTTGCAAATGCATGACGTCAGAGCACAGATAATCTATCGGCCAAACATGGCCGACAGTGTTTTCACCTGTCTAAGAAAAATATTTTTTTAAATTAAAGTTTTACGGTTTTTAGGGCGCAAAAAAATATAGTGTTAATTTTTTTGATATAATAGGACAAATATTAACCATTTAAGACCAACTTAAAAAAATTGTCAAGTAGCCTATTGAAATCTATCAACGCTTTCGAGGTATGCAAAGTCACCAAGGATCCTGTGGGAACGTGTCCATTGCTCGTTACTCGAGCGTTCAATGTTTTTGACGAAAATCGTTCGGTATTAAAAAGCTTCTTGCTTGCGAAATTGCGGAAAAATTCGAGGATTTCTCCTTTGATATAAATGTAAAAAGGTTTGAATGTTACCAAGATAAGATCGTGTTATTAAAGACTAGCTGATGCCCGCGACTTCGTCCGCGTGTATTTAGGTTTTTAAAAATCCCGCGGGAACTCTTTGATTTTCCGCAACAAAAAGTGACCTTCCCCGGGATGCAAGCTATCTCTGTACCAAATTTCGCCAAAATTGGTTGAACGGACGGGGCGTAAAAAGCTAGCAGGCAGACAGACACACTTTCGCATTTATTATATTAGTATGGATTAAACTTGAAAATATTAATTGAGAGCCATTCATTGCGGATTTTATGCACTTTGTGCGGGCAGACAATAATGCAGTGCAACCCGCAGTAGGGGGGATAAATAAATTCAGGCTTTGATTGCAATAGAATGTTAGCCAATGAATTTACCGGCTAGAGCCACAGTTCACGACAGTTAATGGACTAAGAGTCTTCACTACTTTGACGTAAGATTTTTTACACCTTTATGACCTGTTATCTCCCAAAGCCATTATCATCCAGACATCTCCCAGTATTGGGGACAATACGCAGAGAAACTTTCAGCTGTTATAAAATAACAAATGTCTGGCACGCGCTGGCTCTCTCTCTCTCGCTCTCTCTTTCTCTCTCTCTCTTTCTCTCTCTCTCTTTCTCTCTCTACGAAACTTGTAACAAAACTTCGATGCCTCACCTGTCCAAATGTAGGCTATGAAACGATTAAGTGTGTGACATGGGCCGTTGTGAACGCGTGGTAAATATTAATGGTCCCAACACACTTGAGCTGCGCTGCGCGACGCGGCGCGACATATACAGTTTATATGAGATTGTACGGAGCAAAGCGCATTTGAGCGAAGCGACGCGACGCTGCGTGGCAAATATGGTTTATATTAGTTTTTATGGAGCAAGGCGCTGACGCCGTAACTCAACGCAGCGCAGATACCTTTGGACCATAAGAATAATATTTTGGTTTCACGTCACCCTTATTTCCTATTGCTCAAATACCTACCTAATATTTGGTAGATCTATGTTGATTTAGGATCAAACGGAGAACTTCCTGACTCTAGTTCACTCTGCTAGAGCTCAGCACCCAATGAATAGGTATTTGCATCGCTAACGAAGCTGGTGTCCACAATATTTTAATAGATGTTGTAATCGCGTATTAGCTGGTATGGAAGCAGGCAATCCCGTTACAGCCGACCCAATTGTAATGTAATATGACACTGGGATAGGGTTGCCACGAAGCAATTTAGTAATTTTATCTAAATATTTTAATATAAGTATATTATAGCTCAATGAACTAGCCAGCTGAAGTAGCTGTGGCTTGCGTGGCATGGGCAGGCCACGTCTGCCGAAGAACCGATGGCCGCTAGGGCAAACGTGTTCTGGAGTGGAGACCGCGTATCGGCAAGCGCAGTGTGGGACGACCGAAGAAGTAAGAAGGTAGCGGGAAGTGGGTGGATGAGGAAGGCAGAGGATTGTGTGTGGTGGCGCGCTCTTGGGAAGGCCTATGTCCAGCAGTGAACGCAAACAAGCTGATTGATTGATATTAAAGGAAAGGTGACTGACGATGAATCAACGCACAGCTACAACTAATGGACGGATTATGCTGTTTGGTTGTTTGGTTACCCAATACAACTAAATCTGTTTAAGTGTTTTGAAGTTACACGGAATAAAACTTACATACATATATACATGAACCCTGAAAATATTACACTCTGTATTAAATTCCAAGCAACAAAGACTCATACATAGAAAGTAAAATAAGATAAGAAGAGTCACTAGGCGATTCAGAGAGCCTATGTTTGGAGTTTATCTACGTGATCAAGTCAGAAATGAGAACATCCGTAGGAGGACCAGACTAACCGCGAAGCTAAACGGGTTGCGAACTCGATGTTGTAGGGAGCCGCTGGGTTCACGCGGCGCTATAGATCTGTGACATGTAGAAGTCTCTAACTCTTTACAGTAGACTTTTTTTTTTATATTCATTATAGGCAAACGCTTGACCGCAATCACACCTGATGGAAAGTGATGATGCGGCCTAAGATGGGACGCGTTTACCTAGAAGATGCCTATTCACTCTTGTTTTAAAGATACCCGGGTTGTAGTTGGTAGGAAACACGTCTATATAAAATTCCAAGTACTGACTGACTGACTGACTGACTGACTTATATTTATCAACGCACAGCCTAAACCGCTGGTCCTAGAGACACGAGATTCGGAGGGTGTATTTAAAGAGTTGGTATCCACTAAGAAAGGATTTTTCGAAACTCCACCCCTAAAATGTATCAATTTATTTTGTAGTTATATTAAAATAGATTGGAGTGGCAACCCTGTTATAAATGTAGAGTTTTCACGCACATTGATAAGACACTCCTCGTGCTTTTCCAACATTAATCGAATACCGCTAAATTATTAATTCTTGGTAGATACTTTCCGTAGATAGGGCTGTCAAGTGTCAAGGTTAGGTTAAAGATAGCCATACTTTATAGACAAAGGTGTTCTGAAAATAGCCTGCTTTATTCTTATAAAGCTTGTAGAAATGTATAAAAGGTAGCTACGCATATGTATCTATACGTAGAACTACAATATTTGTATACGCGATAGAATTTCCTTAAGAGTAGGTACATCTAGTGACTTCTATACGCCACGATCTTCCGTCGCCTGAATCCAGCGGCTCCGTGCGACTCGTCTGATGTCCGTATATGGGCCTCAAAAGAAACCTCAGAGTCTTCAGCGGGAGATGGAGAGCTTGGAGCTTCTCTACGTGATCAAATCAGAAATGAGAAGATCCGTAGGAGAACTAGATTAACGGACATAGCTCATCGGGTTGTGAAGCTGAAGTAGCAATGGGCAGGGCACATATACGATAGACGTTGGGGTCTCAAGGTGCCGGAATGGCGACCTCGCACCAGAAGGCGCAGCGTTTGGAAGACCCCCCCCCCCTCCATTAGGTGGAAGGACGAAATGCTAAGTAAGTATTTTAAAATTAAAATCGAAAACGTTTCCTACTTTAAAGATATTGTTCACTTTATCAATATACCGAACATAATATTATTATAATACACAGTTAACTTAAGAGGATCCACAATCCACATGCAACGTAACATGTCAAGTTTCTAAACCCAGCGGTTTGAATTTCAGTTAGTCAGTTTATCCTTTTATATGTAAGTATAGATGAATATGTCATACATGTATTAATATATATAGATTACAGTTCGTTTTGTTAATTAACAAATGACGTCACTCGACGCGCTCCGTATATTACTATCGCGTTGTGAAAATTAATTGCGAAGCCTGATAGTGGCGACGCCAACACTGGGGAATAACGTATTTTTAAATAATATAACCATATTAATAATAAAAATAATAATGTATGTATAAAAAATAGTATTTTATAAAACTAAAAATTACTACCAATATACGAGTATTATAAATGCGAAAGTGTGTTTGTGTGTTGGTTTATCCTTTAATCACGTCGCAACGGATCAACTGATCGACGTGGTTTTTTTTTTCATGGGTATAGTTAAAGACCTGGAGAGAGCTACGCTTGGAGTTTCTCTACGTGATCAAATCAAAAACGAGTAGATCCGTAGGAGAACCAGAGAAATAGACATAGTTCAACGGGTTGCAAAGCTGAAGTGGCAATGGGCATTGCACATAGCTCGATATAGCTATAGATATTGGGGTCCCAAGGTGCTACAACGGCGACCTCGCACCGAATAGCGTTGGAAGACCCTCCACTAGATGAACAGACGAGATCTAACGAATCGCAGGGAGCCGCTGGATGGCGGCGGCGACCGTGGCTTGTGGAAGTCCCTGCGAGAGACTTATGTCACATCTATTGGTTGATAATGCTGATGATGTATAGCTTTCATGTAGAGTAAGCCCTATTTGAATGTTCTCAAAGTAAATCCCCCGAGAAGGCTCTAACGTTGTGCCAAATTTTATATTTGGGTCAACGGAATTGTTGACTGAGTAATACACTTCACAGCGGGAAAATGGGAATAGCGTTATGACAGAATTCAATTTTCCACCAACTGCTTCCCTTTATTTTTAAATACATGATGCCCGCGACTTAGTCTGCGTGGAAATTGGGTTTTTTAAAAATCCCGTGGGAACTCTTTGATTTTCCGGGGTAAAAAGTAGCCTATGTCACTCTCCAGGTCTTTATCTATACCCATGCAAAAAATCACGTCAATCCGTTGCACCGTTGCGACGTGATTGAAGGACAAACAAACACATTTTCGCACACATAATAAGGGTGGAGAATTTTAAATAAATTTTTTGACCTATGACGTGCGACGTAGGTATATTTATATCCGTATTTTCACGGATTCGGATTGGATAAAAAGTCGAGTAAAAAAGGATGAGTGCGTGATCCCTGTAACAGGTAGAGAGTTGATTATTTTTCCTTTTGAGGTATGGAATCCTAAAAAAATCTTCATTTTTTAAAAAGAATATTAGCCAAGTTTATCCTGACTAATATTCCCCTTTCCCCTCCAATTAAGCGTTAAGTTTGTGCTAGGAGTAGGTACGACAATAGTGCAACGGGTGGGGTTTGAACCGGTGACCTTTCGGTTTTCAGTCCGCTCTTTTAACCGTTGAGCTATCGAGGCTCTATAACTTAGCAGATATTAGCCAATAGCTCATCCTTGCCTCAGCGTGTGCACTTTTCAGCACAAGACATTTTATAATTGCGCCTCCGCGTTGCGCAAACTGTGATATTGCGACTGCGTTGGGTACATGCACAACTTTATGTAATGCGGTTGCGTTTTGCGGTCACGCTGGCTGTTTTGTTGAGATGGAAGATTGTGTTTTTCTTTTTGTTGTAACTAATTTCCACATAGAGATTTTATCGGAATTGAAAAGGAGGTGTTTACTTACTTGCAACCGTATCTATTTGTAGCGTTAAAACTACCGTGAGTGATTTCCATTATAAATAATATCTGTCCCGGCTGCACTCACGGATTTAGTCGACGTTAGCCCGACTAGTTTCGAACCCATCCGGGGTCCTTTTTCAAGGGAGTCAGTTCGCGCACGCGCCGCAGTTGTGACAGTCACAACTCACACAGTCGAAACTAGTCGGGCTAACGTCGACTAAACACGTGAGTACAGCCGGGACAGATAATATTTAGAACGTATCTATTTGTCTTTACATCGTCCATCAAAAATGAACGAACCGAACTGAGAACTTTGTCCTTTAATTTTATTAGGCAATAAATAGCTGATCCGCTCGCGCGGATGGAATTTGATGCACCTAAATACATAGTATATATGCCTGTGTTATTTCGGAATGAAGTAGATTTATAAAATTGTGAAAGAATTATTAAAATCAGTAGGTTCAAAGTTTATGCATTACAAACAAAACAAAATCTTTCCTCTTTGTAATAAATATCAGTATAGATTAATTATGAACTAGATGGCGTTGTTTAGATACTTCGTCCGCGTAGGTTTTTTTAAATCCTATGGGAACTCTTTGATTTTCCTGGACAACAATCACGTCGATGCGTTGCTCCGTTCGCGTTGCGGCGTGATTGAAAGATAAACCAATTAATAAACACACGTGAAACCCCGGTTCTCAGCCTTCTTCATCCCACCTACTTCACTTCTCTCCACCCTCTTTATATCATGGGTCCATCGTGCTGGAGGGCACACACTACGCTTACCTACTTATGCGCGGTCGAATCAGCAGACTTCACACACCTTTGAAAACATTATGGAGAACTCTCAGGTATACAGGTTTCTTCACGATGTTTTTTTTCACCGTTAAAGCAAGTGATACTTTAACTTAAAAGAAAGTTTTTATGTTAACTGTAATAACTTTACCCAATTTAACCACTGGCAAACTAGGTATCTCTTCCAGGCAAAAATGAAAGTTTCTTAAGTAGTTCTAACAAAGACTTACTTCAAATATGAAGTGGGTACACTCAAACCACTCTTCCGAAAGAGAGAGCCTTTTTTGCCGAAAAAGAGCTTTGGAGTACAATTTAAACGTTTTGGCCAATGTAGTTCACTCACTCACTCACTGGTTACCTAGGGCTGAATCATAAACGTTCTGAAATCACTATCCATATTATAAATGCGAAAGTGTGTTTGTTTATTGGTTTGTTGGTGTGTCCTTCAATAACGTCGCAACAGAGCAACGGATCGACGTTATTTTTTAGACCTTGAGAGTGACATAAGCTACTTTTATCCTGGAAAATTAAAGAGTTCCCATGGGTTTTTTAAGACCTAAATCCACGCGTAGACAAGTCGCGGGCAACAGCTAGTAATACATATTGCTTAAAGACTACGTAAAATATTTAATCTACCTGTCTCTAAGCCATTATATTATATATCAACATATTATAGACTAAAGACAGCGGATTTGAAGATTGCGTGATCGGTCATCGAATCGAATTTGGCTTTTAGATATATTCGATTTGAATTCTACCTCGATGTCTGACTCATAACTACATAAGTCTTAATAACTCATAGCATTTTATGTCTTTTATCATTTTAAGAAAAATATTATAAAAGCTATTTTGAAAGTGATTTTTCATTTTTTGCACTTACAATCATTTGCTACATTCATTTAACTTGATGTTTGTCTATGCGCGTTAGTGTTCTCGCTCGCACACTCTTTAGCGTTTTATCTCGAGTATCAAAAGCGGGATAAAGATAAATTCACTAGTATTGCTAAATAGAGATAAAATGAACCGCGTCCCATCTCAAAGCGATTCGTAAATCATCATCAAATCTGTAATAGACTCCCACAAACGCGTTGCGAGGCCCGAGGTCGCGAACTTGACCGAATGACTCATGCAAATTGATACTGTGCTGTCCACTCTCCGTTGGCTTCATTGTAGAGATGGACATTTGGTGAAATATTTTTTCTTTACAGTGATTTCACAGGCACACTCCTTAGCGTCTTACAAAAACAAAGCGGGTTAATGATACGTTTGATAGTTTTATTAAATAGAGATAAAATGAACCGCGTCCCATCTCAGAGCGATTCACAAATCAAACGCGGAATGGGAACTCCCATATGGAAAACCACAGATAAACAGATATTAATTTCTAGAACATGTCTACGGAAAATGAGAAGGAACCAAACCAGACGTTTGGAACGCGCTACGAAGTAACTCCTCTTAACAAGTCACTAACATTGTGTTTACTACGAAAGTTGAAGCAATCTGCAAACAACTATGTTTATAATACCTACAAAGCAATCAAATATAATATGATAGAAACCTCACATTTGCATTGACATCGTCAGTTATTGAAACTTTCTCTTACAGTGTGAGGTCATAAGTGCAGTGCCCATCGGTGGGTAACGCAGGAAAGTATTTCTTTAAGGCTTGGGCAGACACTTGAGTCCAAGGAGACTCCTAGAGGACCAACCGACTGCCAGGTCAAATAAGAGCCTCAATAGCTCAACGGTCAGAGGAGCGGACTGAAATCCGAAAGGTCGCCGCTCGGTTCAAACCCCACCCGCTGCACTATCCGGTATTTGACAACTAGTCAAATCCGTAACTTTTTATCAAACGTCAAAACGCGCGCTTAGTATGCGAAATTCTATGAAATGCCGGTATGTGACGTCACAATCATTTGACGTGCTTTTTTTTAGTTAAATCGATAATTTAAAATGGTTGTCACACATAAAACTAACAAAGATTGTGGAATTTACGAAATTTTGGAAGACGCTCTATTTAAAAAGGGGAATATTAGTCATCATTGGCTAATATTCTTTTTAAAAAAAGCATCAGCTTGATACATTGGATTCGTTGGACCGTCGCGCTAGAAGACTCATTGGCGACGAAGCGCAGGTCAATTCTGAACTTCAAAGTTTGGAACATCGGCGCAAAGTTGCCTGTCTATCGGTATTCTACAGGATATATTTCTGAAGAACTTTTTATCCTGGTTCCTCCTTCACCCTTCTACTATCTATATATCCTATGTGCTTAGAATGACATTTCAGCTTTGCAGAGCGTTGCCTCTGTCACTCATACCTATATGACGTTTTGTCGGTCTCGACGACGGAGAATTCTCTACAAATCCGCTATCTCCTTCTAAAGGTCGATGTATATTATTTTCTGCCGCGTACTGTACACGCCTTCAGTGTGACCACCCTATCGTGTCGCTGGAGTCACGTGGTGTGTCTGATGAGGGCCTTACTAGTCTTCTTCACTCGTTCAAGTCAACTGGACTGTAAAATCACTGGTTTCACTATCTATTGACGTTTTTACTTTTCTATTGGTTATGCTTGATTGGTTTCAGTAATATTATTGAGTTTTATTGTTATTAATAGCGGTGATAGTTTAGTGGTTAAGACGTTAGCCTCGTAGTAGGGCGTCCGAGGGTTCGATCCCGAGCACGCATATCTTAGCTTTTCGGAGGTATGTGCGTTTTAAAATCGGTTAAACTAATGGGTTGGGAAAAGGTAACAGGCTGCAGACGGATGGACGGACACACGGACATACAGACACAATTCCGCATTATTAATATTAGTATGGATTAAGCAAGTATGGATTAGTAAGGATTTTACATCACTTACAAAGTTCAGTAACAGAATATTAATCGATCTTTTTTGTAGAGTTTCTCCTACCTTGCCTTTACTCCGAAACACTAGGTATAGTTTCATGCTATATCCATTTTACGGTTTTCTCGTAACATCTTGCTAGTTATAAAAAAAACGTTTTAACGCGTGGCATCCCGCCAACACAAATGCAACTTGGTAGAGCGTTTGTGGACGTAACCAATGTCATCGGTCTTCCGCTGGGGTATAAATATGCATATGCACAGGGTTGCCAGCCGTGGGTTAGAGAAAGGCAAGAATCATATTTTATGTGAAAAATCAATTCCCTATCATGTACCGTTAAATCGTGTATAATATACAAACACAATATTATACAGTACGTAATTCTGTATTGTAGTGCAAAAATTATGATAATTTTGTTTGTAAATAAAATTAATAAATAAAAAATAAAATTGATTTATTTCAGGTTAACATACCTACCCATAATTGCAAGTCAAAATTAATAAAAATAAAATACTAGTACATAAAATAATTAATAAAGTAAAATTAAATGTCTAGTACCTTCTCTCCGGCATTGGTACTGCAACATGTCTTTCACAGCAATGCCGAATATAAGGACAGTCATGTCGGGCTGCAATCATCTGCAGAATGGTGTTGGGGCCGTCCCGCACTCTGCGCACCAACGACGCGCACCGCTTGCGTACAGTAGTATAATAGATTGACTAAAGTAAATTTAAACTCAAGTTGTACGATAACTTAGATGTGGCAACCCTATTTAACATGTTCCTCTTTACATGAGGGCGATTAACATGTTCTGTGTGAGACGGGGATTACTCCTTATCTAGGGCTTTAAGTGCAGCTTGATTACAATTTTAAATCCTATGTTTTGTGTGCCAGTGCAAAAGCTCTATCTATTTATACAGAGTGAAACCAGAACGCTAGCAAAAACTTAGCGTTGTAGTTATTGTTATACTACCTAAACACAATCCAATACAAATAACCATTTGTCTCATTTTGTATTTTCCAAACCCCAATGTATAGCGTGCAAAACTCGGTTCAATGCCCCGCCTACGACGCCGCATTGATTACTTACGTAACGTTCGTTGACTTCTAGCGTCAGTCAGATGCTTTATTTGCAATATTTCGTGAATTTTCACAAAATACCTATACGATTTTTTTAAATTTAATTTTTCACATGTTTTTGTGGTACATATATCAGTAATCATCAGTAGGTAAGTCTTCGTTTTTGCCAGCGTTCTGGTTACACCCTGTATAGTGTAGATAAGTTTGTACATGCCGCGTGTAGGTTTTAAAAATAAAGGTAGCTTCTGTAGCTCTATTTCGTAAAAACTGCATCAATCATAATTACAATCTCAATTGTAGTGATTGGTTGAATTTGTGCGATTCTTGTTGCAACAATGCATTGCAGCCAATGGCGAGCGTGCGTCAACCAATCAGAAGTGATTGCGATCGTGACATTGTAGCTGTCATTCTACCGCAATCGAGCAGCCTAGCCGTGGCCCTACCGCGGTTGTTTGACAGCTACAATGTCACGATCGTAATCGTCTCTGATTGGTTAATGCTCGCTGACTATTGGCCACAATGCATTGTTGCAACAAGAATCGCACATATTCAGCCAATCAGAACAATTGAGATTGTAATAATGATTGATGCAGGATTTAGACAATCGCCCTACAGAAGTGATTGCGATCGTGACATTGTAGCTGTCATTCTACCGCAATCGAGCAGCTGGTCACATTATCCATACTAATATTATAAATGCGAAAGTGTGTCTGTCTGTCTGTCTGTCTGTCTGCTAGCTTTTCACGGCTCAACCGTTCAACCGATTTTGACGAAATTTAGTACATAGGTAGCTTGCAACCCGGGGAAGGACATAGGCTACTTTTTGTACCGGAAAATTTAAGAGTTCCCACAGGATTTTTAAAAACCTAAATCCACGCGTACGAAGTTGCTGGCATCAGCTAGTAATAATATATGATCTCGTTAGTCGGTGGCATCCTTGTTTGTTCCGCACAAATGACTCACTCGGGAATAGAACTCGAATTGGTTTAACCGTCCTCCGTTTTAACTTTCCCAAACGTTAAAATACTAAAATTTTATCTAAATATATGTAGGTATTATAGTTTCATGTACATAAATGGTATATCTATAATTTATGTTATACTAGCTGATGCCCGCGACTTCGTCCGCGTGGATTTAGGTTTTTAAAAATCCCGTAGGAACTGTTTGATTTTCTGGGATTAAAAGTAGCCTGTGTATCCCATGCAAAAAATACGTCGATCCGTTGCTCCGTTGAAAGTTGAGACGTGATTGAAGAACAAACCAACAAATTTTGGAACAAGGTTTGGAACCCTCGTAGCTTTAGTTTTAAGTTTGCGTAATAATTATCACCACTATATCTTACAAATCTAACACCATACCAGACCATCAATAAGAGTAATTTATTAACTATTTTGAATAAATCATTTGACTTTGACTTTGACTTTGACTTTGAAATAAATTTATCTTCGCATTTATAATATAGGTAGTGATAATAATCTAAATGTATAAAAGGAAAATGTGACTGACTGACTGATCTATCAACGCACCGCTCAAACTACTGGACGGATCGGGCTGAAATTTGGCATGCAGATAGCTATTATGACGTAGGCATCAGCTAAGAAAGGAGTTTTGAGGATTCAACCCCTAAGGGGGTAAAATAGGGGTTTGAAATTTGTGTAGTCCACGCGGACGAAGTCGCGAGCATAAGCTAGTAGGTAATATAAAATAGGTTTCTAGTCGTGGCCTAAGTATACGTTTTTGAGCCAGGAGTTTAGTAGTAAGACCATGTCTCCTTATACGTAATGTCGATAAGAGCCTCGTACAGGGCACCGATTGGACACTAGCCGGTTACTCACCTCTCAACACGGTCCGAGCTTCCGCAGTGACGTCACCGGGCCGGCGCGGCGCCCGCGCATGCCGTTTGATTGTTTCCAACGTCTTTACATTCTTGTCCTTAGAAAGGATACAAGTGTCGCGCCAAACTTCTTGTCCCATCTGATCTTGCAGGATTTCAATTAGGCTTTGAGTATTCTATATATATACAAAAAGACTGGTTCCTGACTGACTGATTGATCTGTCAACGCACAGCATTAACCGCTTGCTGAGGTAGAAACTTCAATTGACTAAACTACGGTTCCCTCAAAAATTAAAAAGTATTGTCCGCGACAAGTTGAGATGGCAATCGGGGTATGAGGCAGGGGGACGCCCCGCACACCCGCACGTCGGGGGACATGCGGGTGTGCGGGGCGTTTGCCATCTCGATTACCATCTCGACCTGTGTCGCGTAAGTACTATACCTGTTTCAGGATTTTTGGAAATTCCACACCTCAGATTTTCTAAAAAGGCCGGGTCCGAAGCCGGGGCGGGTCAGCTGGTAAATAACAAACATAATATTATAACTAATTTCACTTTCACGTAATTACGAGATTATTTATTCAGATTCTATCAATGTAACTTGACTTGACGTATTACTTTCATTAACTCATCAGGAAATGTCATGTAGAAGCTTATCGCTTAAGTATCGGAAATTTTATTTTCTACACAGAAAAAAAAGAGATTGGCATTCCACATTATTTCTTTATTACGCTTTCGTAATACATCACTACTAATATTATAAATGCGACAGTGTGTTTGTTTGTAGGTTTGTCCTTCAATCAGGTCGCAACGGAGCAACAGATTGACGTGATATTTTGGGTATGGCAGAGGCTACGTTTTCGGTCTGGCAGGGGGTTGCCACGATACAAAGTGTCTGGCAATGCATTACGTGATTTCTAATACTATTCCGAAGAAAATATAAAAAAAAACCGGCCAAATGCGAGTCAGATCAGACTCGCGCACCGAGAGTTCCGTATTACAGTCATATTTTTTCGACATTTTGTACGATAAATCAAATTCAATTTCAAATTTCTTTATTGCGAATATGGGTAAACAGTGCAGATATTACAAAACAAAAAGGTACACAAAAACAGGTAGATCAAAAACTATTATGTATAAAAATAAATAAATATCTGTTTTAGGATGTATAAAGGTAAGGCCCTTTCATATGATACCCCACTTGGTATAATAATCTTGCTTTAAAAGTTGAAAATACTAATTATTTCTTCACAAAACAGGCAACACACGGAACATCATTTTTGTCTCGGGGATTAAAAAATAGACTATAGATAAATACATCGTCACCACTCACCAGGTGGGTTGTTCCGTATTCATCCTAAGATATCACAATATATCGCGAGTAACGATCTTTTCATTCATGACGTTATTAAGTGTCAAGTGCCCTAATAGCGAACGCATTATCAGCGCAAAGCGATCGCGCGCGCATGTCTTGCATTGAACTGTGAAATTTGATATAGGTACCTAACTTAAGTGGTTCTATTGTCTCATATAGTGACTTATTTCAGGCTAGAGCTATTTAAAACGTAACTTAATGAATAGTATAGTTATATCGCTTGATTGATACTTGATTTCGCATGCACTTTTTCTCTTTATACCCCGGATAAGATTTTTAGAAATAGTGTTAGGTACCTACTTGAGCGAAATCAGTGTGAGTCAGTTAGTCTTAAATAGCGAAATACATCCTAGACCTCATCATTGCTTTTCTAAGCATGATTGTCGCCAAGCACAAGCCTATCATGCAATAAAAAAAAATAGTGAAAAAAACCATAATGTATTTTTTTCTTGTAGTTCTGCATGTTGTATTGTTGCAAGATTTGTTTATATTGTCCTATTAGATAGTTAGATAGTAAGTAATAAAATTTTCCTATAATTGCGTTCTCTATTGAAAGTTCAACGTACAATATTTAATTTAGAGTCATTGATATACGTAAAACCGTAGATAAACAGTTTCGGCGCGAAGATGGCCGCAAAAATAAAGCGCATTACTTTTTGAAGCGCATATAGGCAAGTGCCCAAAAATAAAAGTAAAATTTTTCTTTTGCGAGCATAATTATTAATACTGACCGAATATAACAATGGAAACCAATATTAGGTACTACAATTGTAAAAACATTATGGATTTCCCATACAACAACTGTACAAATGTAAAAGTAATCAGTTAAACTTGTTTTAGTTAAGGTTAAGTTAAGTTCACGACAATAAGAAAACTTGTAACTAAACGTCGAGACTTCCCTGGGTCACACTCACAGCTAAAAATCAGCATCCTACATCCATCTTATGCGTGTGAACGCATATGATGCAAAACATTATGCTGAGCTGTACACCCATTTCGGGTGGTGTCACATGAAAATGTTACATTCGTATTTGTTTTTATCTGTGACACCAACAACAAATAAATTGATTGTCTTACTTTCTTTCTTTCTTTCTCCTTGCACTGCACTGCTATGAAACTACTAGGTGCTACTAGGTCTCTTTGATTTCACGTCACCTCTAGCCTAATATTTAACAGCTGATGTCGATTCAGGATCAAACCCGAGAACTAAGTAACTATTTATTTACAAATATTTATAAAAAAAACGTGCAACAAAACGCTCGAGCGGCCCAGACTTTTCCATAGATTCACGTTTGTGATCCCATTTCGCCTTAAGCGGCCTTAAGGCACAGAATATATAATAGTACTAACGTACTTAAGGTTTATTTAAGGTTTTTTGTCGGAAGATTGTCTATATTTTTATATCGAAGTCGGCTTGTTTGTGATGTTGCTACTCGCTATCGGGAATATTAAATTGCTTTCAGCTTTTAACTTTCATCCTTATTGCTTCCTGTTTCTATACGAGACCAATTAAATTACTTCTCGTGACTAAATCAAGTTACGTCAAAGTCTATTATATAATATACATTTTTTCAATAAAATAATCTTTAATAGAGTCGCGTTTAATGTTTCTAACCTGTTTTCTATAAAAAAGACGATCAAAGTAGGGACTTGGTAACTTGCATGGCAAATCATTTTCTGCAAGCTTATATTACTGGAGGCCCCTTATCAAAACAAAATGGGTATAGAAATCTTGTATGTATTATAATATTAGAGCGGGTGCTCTATTCAATTAAAATGGGTTGCATTTACTAGTGGCAGTGTTTGTAAAAAGTAAATTCCTTTTTTTCGGTACATCTTTAACCTTCTTCCTATTTGGTACTTATCCTGTATTGGTCTATCAAGGAGTCGACCACCTGAAAATATAATATTCTAGCAAGACTTACGAGGACTTAAAGTTCACGTCCAATACGAAGGTGCAATTTCTTTTACGACCATAAAGAGTTATGACCTTACTTTATTTAGTTCCCTGCAAGTTTTACGTCTAGATACGAACCATTAGTTGTGCCCAGCGCAGCGATATATAAAGTTATGCAGTTTCGCCACCGACCGCTACGAGGCTTTGCTTAGCGATTCAGCTACTGCATAATAGATGGCGCTGCTAGTCACGTACGCGGGGAACGTTTTAAACTATTGATTTACCTTATCTTATAGACAAAGAGCCTATGACGGCCAGACCATCAATATTCTATAAAAGCTGAAAGTTTCTCTGGGCATTGTCCCCGACACAGGGAGGAACGATCAGTGACTATGAAGTTTGGATCATGGTGACTTTGGTAGATATTAGGTAACAAAGACGTATAAAATCTTACGTCAAAGGATGAAGTTTAGTCTAATTTTTTTTATTGTCTTCTGAATAGTATTAAAAATCATGTAATGCCAGACAATTAGTATCATGGCAACCCCCCTGCCAGACACCCTTAAAGTTTAATAATTTATTAAAGTTTAAGGGTGTCTGGCAGGGGTTGGTTCATTATCCAAACTTCATAGTTTCTGATCGTTTATTTCTGTGTTGGGGACAATGCGAATAGAAACTTTCAGCTTTTATTAAACAACAAAAATCTGGCCCTCCTAGGCTCTCTCTATATTGATTCACCTTTTATCTTAGCCCTTTCAAATAATAGGTACCTAAAGTACGCGACAGGTCGAAATGGCAATCGGGATACGAGGCGGGGGAACGCCCCGAACACCTGCATGTCACCCGCGCTATCTGGCACCGGGTTAGTGCGGGAGCTGTGCGGGTGTGGGGGGCGTCCGCACCCCGATCGCAAGGCTATCTTGGCGCGTGACGAAAATCGGAACTAACGTTGCCGTCAAGTGTCCCCTTTGTTCTTGTTTGAATATTCTAAGCCTTTGTTCTCCAACAGCGTCCCCCTGTCATGTCATTCAAGTGCCAAGAGAGCCTTGTCGCACTGTATCTCGACCTGTAGCGTTCTATATATTATATATATAGATGGCAAGATAGGTATATTACGATATTGATACAACGATAGTCGTGTTTGTTTCCGTTACTATCTTGTATGTTGACTCAGCGATGTTTTCAATGTTACGTAGGTACTACAGTTTTCTTTGTTTTTCTTTTTGTTATACTTAATATATCACTTCAATAAGAAGTGATGATTTTCCTTCGATGAGTGAACGAAAGTCAATAATACATATTATTTTTATTGTATGTCAAAAATATAACTTTGTACTTAGTTTGTATGTTGTTAACTTGATTTTAACAAAAATATTATTAAAGCCAATTTTAGTAGAACATAGCTATAATAATGTGAATTTCCAAATACCATTATTTATTACTTATTAGTTGATAAATCAGTCAGCCAGTCTTTCGTTTTATATATTTAAAATTTTGGTGCCATCTTCAGTGCTCGGTTCCTCCATTTATAAAGAAAGTTAGTTGCTCAGGATACCTACCTAGTTACTTTTCTTAAAGATTTTTCATTTTTCTATTTTAGTATATTGTCTGGGCTATAACAACCATTTTATCGTGTTTTGATTTATCCAATCACCTGTGGGCAATTACCGAACGCAACTGTCATCGCGCCGCGCCGCGCCGCCATCTTGTCCGGTGCGCCAAGTGAATGATTGCGCGAGAGTCGTTGCGATCGTGTCAAGGTGATATACACGTGACATATCAATATAAGCAAATCACTACCCATACAAAGATGTTATAAAACTCCATATAGGCAATGCTCATAGTAGAGTATAGTCCGCGACAGGTTGAGATGACAATCGAAGTATGAGGCGCGGGAACGTCCGGCACATCCGTACGTCACTCGCGCTCGCCCGCATCGGGTTAGCGCGGGGGCTGTGTGGGTGTGCGGAGCGTCCTCTCCCTGATTGCTATTTCAACCTGTCGCGTACTATACATGACGTATCTTCCTATGCTATGCGGACGAAGTCGCGGAAAAATTAGTCCGTCGCATACCTATTGGACTACTAATTTCAACCGTATTTCAAAGCAAATAAAACTGATTTTTAGATAGATAGATAGATAGATAGATAGATAGATAGATAGATAGATAGATAGATAGAAATACTTTATTGCACACAAAAAATATTACATAACATGACAAAAACAAAGAAATTAAAACTAAAAAAACTCAATAGTATGGAGTAGGGTGCAAGCCAAGACGCATTTTGTTTGTGATAACAACTAAAAATCTGTTTTATTTGCTTTGAAATACGGTTGAAATTAGTATCAACTAGCTAATTAATACCTACGACTTCGTCCGCGTGGATTTAGGTTTTTAAAATCCCTTGGGAACTATTTGATTTTTTGGGATAAAAAGTAACCTATTTCACTCTCCAGGTCTTTAACTGTTGTAAGGGTGGTAAATTGGGCGGAATAGAAATATACCCGGATACGGAATAATCTACCACCTTACAAAGATTAGAGGAAAAAAAAAAAATAATTTTACTTACTGGATCTATCTACCTAGTAAAGAATAGAAGCTAGCCGTCGACTCCCTTGTAATGTATATGAGGTGTTATAAATGAAATTTGCTAGATGTTAGGCAAAATTGTTTTTAATGTAACTTTTACCGGGGTCGCTTAATACATAGTGATGGCTAATAATGCTTAGTTATTCTAGCTTAATGCCAAGACTTAATTTAGATACATTAGAATGCCTTAGGTAGATAGTACATAAAATCTATGTTTTAAATTTAAGATGCCATTGGCATGGAATAGACAATGACACAGTAAAATTCATAAAATTGTTTCAAAATAAAAGCTCAGTAGTAAAGACAGGGTTCTTACTGTACACATACACTAAGAAGGTTCACTAAACTGTTCCAGGATACAAACATTTGCTTACTTGTAGGTGCGAAGACTGCAAGGTAGCTGGACGGCATCGGCCAAGCTCCCAAAACTCGATTTAACTTGATTCTTCACAACCGAAATGTTTCATTACAAAGATTTTCACCATGTCTTATCCATAGAATTAAGTTGCCAACGTGAATGTACAAAAGAAATAAATACGGAAAACGAAAGCGAAATACGAAAACCGAAAACTAAAAACGGAAACGCAAACGGAAAGTTCAAAACTGCGGCAACTTTTCCAGGATCTGTGCGTAAACCAAATTCATCCACTATATACCCTAAATATTTCAAAGAGTTTCTAAAAAAATTACATTTATCAAAATTTATGGATAGTTGAGCCATTTTTAGTTTATCCAGAACTCTGTTTAATAAAATTAAATGGGTTTCAAAATCAGCAGAACAAATAACAATATCATCTATATAACAAAATACTATTCCATTTTCAATATCACTACAAAAATTTTGATTAAATAACTGGTCCATTAACCTCTGCTGTCGTGCTGGTGCACCGCATAGGCCAAACGGCATGACTTTAAATTTGAATAACCCTCTACCAGGAACTGTAAAACTGGTTTTTTCCTGAGAGTCGTCAGCTAACGGAATTTGCCAGAAACTTGAACTTAAATCAATCGATGATAAAAACCTTGCCTCTTTCAAGCTATCTAGAATTTGTGGAATGTACGGTATTGAGTATGAATCCCCCTTTTTCACTGAATTTAATTTCCTGCAATCTAGGCAAAATCTCCAGTCTCCATTTGCCTTTTTCACTAAAATTGCTGGGTTATTCCAAGGGCTTTCACTCGGAGTAACTACGTCCATTTCCAGCATCCTATCTAACTCTTTACTTAAAGCTTCCTTCTTTTCGGGAGAAAGTGGATATTGTTTTATTTTTATTGGCAAGGCATCACCGGTGTCAATAACATGTTCAATTAATTTTGTTCTACCCAATCCAATTTTCTCTGAAGAAATATCTAAAAATTTATTTACTACAGACTGGGCTAATTCTTTCTGTTGAGATGATAAGTTTTCAAAGAAGTGATGGTATGAATTTGTTTATTATCAATCGCACAAATATTGTAAAATTGAGAAGGTGCCTTAATTAATTCTAAATTATCAAAAATGCCAGGGGCTAACTGAAATGTTTTCCAAAAGTCACAGCCAAAATAACATCCGCTATTATAGAGGGTACTACAAAAAATTTTATTATGTGAGTTACGGAATTATAAGTAATCGGAATAAACATATAACCCATGCAATCAAGTTTGTCTCCATTTGCCACTGAAAATGTGGTATCAATACTGCTATGCAATTTATAACCGAATCTCAAAAAACCTTGTGCGCCTGGTTACCCAAAATTGACGCGCAAGCACCGGAATCTAGTAAACCTGTAATCTCAAAACCGTCAACAAAACCTTTAAATGTGGCCTAAAGTCTCGTTTATCCACTGAATACAGAACTGTGTCAGGTAAAAGGGATGTTTTGTTGTTAATGACCAAGTTCTTTACTTGTGTCTCTGCACAGTTCTTACTAATTAGTTTTTTGAATTTTTGTCCGGAGCGGGTTTACTAATCGCCTTTTTACTACAACTTGGACATGTCTTTACTGTAAAGTTCTGACGTCCACACGAAAAACATCTAATAAATTTCGGAACTGTCCTGCAAAATTTAAAGGAATGGTTACCCTTGCCGCACTTGTAACATAGTTGTTTATTTGTTTTCGTAAAATCAGTGCCTTTACTAGTATCAACCTTAGGTGCAGGTGTGACTGAAAGTGTGTTTATCTGTTTTGTCACTTGTTTGTAAGCAAACTCTGAACTTAAAGTTGCCTTACTGTTAGTAGGCTCAGAAAATAAGGCGGAACGCTGCCTCGCAGCCTCTAGTTTGCGACACTTTTCCTTCAACATTGCGACAGACTTAATGTCAACAAGAGCTAATTGTTCTGAGTAAAAAGGGCGAATATTATGTAATAAAATTTGTAACTTTTGTTCTTCGGAAAGTGGTGTTGACAACCTTGAAAACATGCCAAACATTACAGCGAAATAGATAGACACAGGTTCTTCAGAGCCTTGTGTTCTTGCTCGAATTTCACCTAGCAACCTGTAGTCATAATCTACTGCATCAAATTCCTCTAAAAATAAAGTTTTCAATTCTGACCAAGACGAAACTTGACATTTGTTGCCTCTGTACCATAACAATGCTCGGCCTGTAAAAAGATGAAATGCAGAAACAAATAATTTTCCATCTGAAACGCCATAAGATCTTTTATATTCCTCAACGCGTTCGATGAAACTGCGCGGATCACCCTGTCCGTTGAAATTTAACTTCCACTTGGCAACATTTTTATCACCAGTGCAGTCAACGGCGGTACTCTCGGAATCCAGTGATTCGTCGTGAGACGACTCATTGTCAGCATCTAATCTGGAAATCAAACTCTGCAACTTTGTATGTAATTCACTCTTCCTACTTATTAAGCTGAGTTCGGAACACTGTATTCTCAAAATTCTAAAGTACAAATGTGAAGCTAAAGCTTTAGACCTACAGAGGGCATGTCTATCTTTAGTGTCAGAACACTTTTTTAATAAATCTTCTAAGTCTTGAAGTTTTTTAGTAATAACCCCTAACTCACTTTCAGAAGTGAAATCCGTCTCTAAAATTGATTCAGAAGGAATTTCCTGAATTAATTGTTTTAACTGTTTCTTTAAACCTAGCACTGTAGGTGCTGGAGTTTCGGAACGAATGGATACCTCATAACACAATTCGTCCTTCAAAAGTGAATGAAACTGGGCAAAAGTCTGTTCCATTGTGTTAAGTCAAAACACATTTAACAAAATATCGAGCTTGTGTAACTGTCTATGTTTAGCCTTATACAAATTGGTTAAACACAAACACAAAAGAAGTTATTTAAACTATTAAATATACACAAGCAAAATACACAACAAAAACAATATTCTTAAGTCTATCCTAACCTATTTTATCAATTATGTTCCTATTCCAAAATATTGTTAATAATACAAGCACATATTATTACTATAGTAAACAAAATATAACAAAATAAACTTCCCAAAATTGAATAAATGATTGTAAGGTGCAGTATCACCTTTATGAGTACACAGTGTGTTACAACCTTTACAATTACAAAAGTAAACAGGCAACAAAGTTGCAATGAACTCTGAATAGCATATTATCTTTAAAAAAAACAAAGAGATTGTGCAATGGTTTGATGACTGTTACTTTACACTTTTAACACATAACCTAAAATACAACAAAATCTGTTTCTAAATGTCACTTTAAACTACCAGCATTCAATTAAACTTAACATGTTTTGTGTGTGAAGTAGCTTTTATCATAACCTTAACACAGCTCTAAACAAAATTTCAACAAAATAATGAAGTATCAAGTCACTGAAAAAAAATTGTTCATAACTTCATACTTGAACTTAATGTAATCTCTGAATATAGTTTATATATTTAGTTTCACAAGTTGTAACTCTTAGTATTTATAAATGTATGTGTGTAACTAGTTAACGGCACATAGCGTTTCAAAACTTTAATTATACTAAGTTACCGGAATTTTCAAACATAAGATGTACTTACTATTGAAAGCAATACCCAACAACAACTCAGTTAAGCAATGTTTATTACTAAACTGAAGGCAAACATTCACTTATACACCTCAAAGGTAAGTCAAATAACATAATTGAACGGCATAAGCACCATTTATAATGTGTTAATTAAATAAGAAAAAAAAACCAATGTTGGACTATACTCAGAAAATTACTTAAACTATCAAACAAAATTTCTAACTATTAGTTATTATTTAGTTAGTTAACCATAAAAACAGCTTAGTGCTCTTTGCAATGTGTCACTACTTAGAAAGTTGTACAATCAGCGGAGTACATTTCATAAAATTTACAAAATTTCTCAAAATATACAGAAATAACTATATAAAAAAACGTTCGGGCGCCATTTTGTCGAATCCACATTACTTGATTTTTCACTCACCATAATTGATGAAACATTGAAATACGTTAGGATGACTAAATTTATAACTATTGTATTTTCCCAGGCGAAGCCATGGGCGAAAAGGAGTGAGATTTTCCTGGAACGAAAAAATTCGTCTTCACATGTTGACTCCAGAAAAATTCTAAATCTCACCAATCGGTGTTGCCAGACGCAACCCGAGTGTGGCCGCTCTCATTTAGTTTGATCATGAAGCCAATTCATTTTTGAATATTTGCGGAACCTAAGGATATATTATAAGAACCGTTTTGTTAATGACTTAACAATAAACAAATGATATTATGGTTTTATTTAATTATTTTGTTTTATTTTTACGACAATTGACAACGAAGCAAACGCCATCTATTGTGGCTCGAATGAACTCTGAACATCGACCCACGCGTAGTTCTGCACCTTGATGCTAGGTGGCACCAACATACTTTGAACAAAATTGATTTTTATTAAAAGCGAAACGCTAGTTAGTAGTTCAAAATTTACAACGTCACACTGTACCCATGCGAAAATAACGTCTGCGATGCGACGTGACTGAGGGACAAACTAACAAACAAACACACTTTCGCATTTATAATATGGGTAGGGATGATTACGGTTTCAAATGGTGCTTAAAAGAAAAAGGTAGGCTTAAAATCAAGAGTTTCAGAAATAGGCTGACCTAATGAAAGGTCATAGGTAAAGGGTTCCTTCCTATTATTACTGACTCTTTTAACACAAACTGTTCAGGCCTACCTAATTGTAGGTTGAAAGGAAATATTTTAGTTACAGTGGTAGAGTATTCATTTATTAAAGCACCCCAATATAGGTAGGGTTGCTAAGCAGAAGTTTGCTTTAATTTGAAACAAATTGCTGCCAACTTCAAACTTAAGAAATTTAATTACGTCCTTATATCCATTCTTATTTTTTTTATCTAAATATATAAAAGGAAAAGGTGACTGACTGAATGACTGACTGACTGACTGACTGACTGACTGACTGATCTATCAACGCACAGCTCAAACTACTGGACGGATCGGGCTGAAATTTGGCATGCAGATAGCTAATATGACGTAGCCATCCGCTACGAAAGGATTTTTGAAAATTCAACCTTTAAGGGGGGGAAATAGGGGTTTTAAATTTGTGTAGTCCACGCTGGCGAAGTCGCGAGCATAAGCTAGTTTGTCTATAAGAAAAAGCCCGGATTGCGAATTTTTATCGCGCGATTTTCCAGCAAAATTCTGTGACATGAAAATTGTGCAGCCGCTCGCATGCGCAAAAAAAAAACGTAATTTTTCTTGTCACAGAATTAAACGGAAAAAATAGCGCGGTGCGGGGTCCTCAATTAATGTGGGCCCTGAAGCACAGTTTCATGACAGCTAGGAAACTTGGTAAAAAATGACGAGGCTTCACCTACACTGGCAAGAAGGCTATGAAAAAACTAGTTATCTTTGATTTCACGTCACCCAATCCAATCCATCAGCCTGTTTGCGTCCACTGCTGGACATAGGCCTTTCCAAGAGCGCGCCACCAAACACGGTCCTTCGCCTTCCTCATCCATCCGCTCCCCACCACCTTCTTCAGGTCATCGGTCCAGCGGGCTGGAGGTCGTCCCACACTGCGCTTACCGGTACGCGGTCTCCACTCCAGAACACGTCTGCCCCATCGGTCGTCGGTTCTGCGACAGACATGACGTGCCCATGGCCACTTCAGCTTGCTACAGTGCGACCTTTGAGCTAACACGTCACCCCTAGCGTAATATTTGTCACATGACAATTCAGGATCAGAACCGAGAGTTTTCTCACTCCAGTCCTTGGAAGAAATCACGCCGTGAAACATAGTGTGCCCTTAAACTGGTCGAGGTCATTAAACTGTGTGCCCAAAGGGTCCCTCGATGTTCTAATTGGCCCAGATGAACCCTTTCGTTTTATCCAAATAATCCGCCAACTCCATTTCCAAAAATAGATGTTCATTAGGCGAAATGAAATCACATCGGTGCCCTGTAGGTTTAATATGAGATTTTTCATCTCGCCAACGTTGATAGAATTCGAGCGTTGGAACACTATAAAGTCAGTGTAAAATGAACCTAAAGATCCTTGATTTAAAAGCATGCATTCTGCAACTGCGCGGGTGATATTATAGTGCACAAGTGTTGATCCTTCCGGTAGCATGCTGGTAGGCAGATGATGATGATACACGTACCTCCATGGAAGTGTCCCAATTGACCCCACTTTGCACGTTGGTGATGTGGGGCTGGATGCCGTCAAAGTATTTCATTTTCTGCTTGATGTCCATCTTCGTTTCGATGAGAGAGATGTTGTTCTGGTCCATGTACTGGAGGGATGTACTTGTTGTGCGTTCGGAGGTGCTTCTAAAGGTGATCCTTCCGGTAGCATGTTGGTAGGCATATGAAATCCGACACGACCGGAGAGAGATCAGAGGCACAGGAGTGTGACACATCGCTAACTCCGAGCTAGTACTGAGAAATTCTTAACAGAAAACCCAATACCTATTTTTTGACCCGACCCGGGAATCGTATCCAAGACCTCGTCATCCGCAGTCGAACATCCAAACCACTAGACCAACGTGGCAGTTAAATAAAATCACATACTAACCCTACTGATCACAAATAGGAGGCTACTTCAGCTACTGCAGAGTCCGTTGAACTGGGGGGATCGATTGTAACTACGAGTATAACCATACCTTTTTTAAAACAAATGTACCTATATATTCTACGCTACTTTGCCAAGATGCACGGGTTACAAACATTAGTAAACCAGACTGTAATCTATCATAAATCAGTACCCTTATTATAAATGCGAAAGTGTGTTTGTTTGTACCCGGTTTCGTACCCGAAGGGTGCCAATGCCATCTGGACCCAATTACTAAGCCTCCGCTGTCCGTCTGTCTGTCTGCCAGCGGGCTGTATCTCATGATCATGAATAGGTAGAGAGTTGAAATTTTCACGGAATGTATATTGCAATTTTCGCTGTGTTAGAGTGAACTACATATAATGAGGGAACTCACGGTTCGATCCTGAATCGACGATATGTCAAACATTAGGCTATGGTGACGTAAAATCAAAGAAAAATAGGGCTACCTCTACAAATGTACTAACATTTAACGTCTGCCAGTGACGTCGGAGCCTCGACGTTTTGTTAGAAAGTCCCTAACTGTCGTGAACTGTAGTGCAACGGTAGTAGGTACACAGAGAGTATAGTGAGTATAGTGCGTATGTATATTGTGTATATATATGTATGTATAATACAATGTAGTGTGCAATAAATGACATTCAGATCGCTTCTGAACCCCTCGAGTCTATTCTTAGAAGTCTAACCTTGATGCTTGTTTAAACTACTATATCCATACTAATATTTTAAATGCGAAAGTGTGTCTGTCTGTCTGTCTGCTAGCTTTTCATCCATTCAACCGATTTTAACGTAATTTGGTACAGAGATAGCTTGCATCCCGGGGAAGGACATAGGAAGGATATAAACCAAGTCTTTCTTAGTCCATTTTAGGGTTCCGCACCTCAAAAGGAAAAAGGAACCCTTATAGGATCACTTCGTTGTCTGTCTGGCCATCTGTCGTGTCTGTCAAGAAAACCTATAGGGTACTTCACGTTGACCAAGAATCATGAAATTCAGCTGATAGGTAAGTCTATTGTTCTATAGCGCAAGTTAAGGAAAAAACCGTGAATTTGTGGACCACAAAAAAAAATTAAAGTGTGTCTATGAAGAAATAATTGTATTTTCAATTTTCGAAGTAAGATAACTACACCATATAGGTACCATGGGGTATTATAATATGAAAGGGCTTTACCTGTACATTCTAAAACAGTTTTTTATTTATTTTTATGCATAATAGTTTTTGATTTATCGTGCAAAATGTCGAAAAAATACGGCGCGGCGCATAGGCGAGTCTGACTCTTGGCCGGTTCTTTTTTATGCGCAAAGTCGCAGGCTGATAGTTTTGATGTTATAAACCGCTTATGTTAAATAAATGTTTGGCTTCCCTACTTACTATAATTGTATTTCTTTAGGCAATATATCTTTTAGAATATATTGGAAACTAGCTGATGCCCGCAACTTCGTCCGCGTACTTGTAGGCACAATTCCTTATATGATAGTCTACTACATACATATTAAGATTATTTATTTATTTATTTGTTTTACATCTAATTGGGACGGCAGTATCACTTACACTAACTAGATGATTAATGATATATTTAAATACAAACACAAAAAGATACAAAATACAAAACGATAAAACAAAAAAATTAAAGGATTTCGTATGTACGCTGAGAACATTGAATGATCTGTTCATGTAATGCTCTCCGCTTACTTTAGTAACTCCCGAATCAAAGTTACCCATGTGTGTTTTTATAACATTGGCGCCGATTTTCTTGTCTTTCTCTAAACTAAATTTAGGCTATCTGCATCTTTTTCTTTTTAATATTGCAAAAAAGGGACGCAACATGAATTTTACATTTAAAGACTCTAAATTTTAGTGCACGCTACAAATTTAAACAATAGGCTCGCGACTGGCAGCTAATGTCACGAGGTTCGACAGCTCTAAATTAAATTTAAAACTGTCAAACTGTATCTGTCCTTTTCTAAATGCATTAGTAAGAAGAGGATGCGAATACTCTAAAATCTAGGAGTGCACAGAATCAGTACCATTTTGAGTCTACGTAATGCAAGAGGAAACCGACAGTCCTCTGTGCAGGGCCTGCATGGAGGTCGATGAAACACCGACGCACGTACTCCTGGAGTGCACGGGCGTAGCAGGTCAACGCGAGCGCCATTTAAGTTCCCCGACCTCACTCCATGAAGCCCTCGGCAACCTGGGCGGTCTATTTGGTTTCTGGAGCGGGCTTGGATGGCTGGAGTGAAGAGTTCGGCGAGGAGGGGCAATGCACGCACAACAGACGGAAACGTTTAAGTGCGGAAACCAGCCCAGAGCAAAGAAGAAGAAGATGCAAGAGGAAATATATTATCGTATGAGTTAGTAGGTATATTATGATGAATCTTTTATCAAGATATGTCCATGGACGACGCCCGACGATTGACACACAGTTTCATGCGTATTATACAGACGTATTTACTAATTAGCTGTGTACTCGACTCGGTGACAGTTGGAAATTTCCCTCGCTCTTATCAATGGATATTTAGATGATCGATTAGCTTTTATTTACCCAGTTATGATTACTAACGTTAAATAGGTGTCGTTTGAATCGGCCTCTAAAGAAGCCCCTATCTTGGCTATGAATTCCAGTGTATGAGTCGTGTGGATGCGAACTGAGTACATGTACACGCAATCAGCCAGTTTTGTGAAAAATATTGCGGATTTTTTAGAGAATTCGCCATATTACGTGAGATATATTCCAATCACGTTCTATGCTTATTCATAGTTGTCAGTGTCGGGTATGGCCAGACAAATTCTTATTAGAATCGCCGGCTTGCGGTAGGAATTTCAATACATTATGTACAGATAGTTGCGAAATGTCTGGTTTCCTTCTGTTTAGCCGGTTATTTTAGATGAAATTCCTAGATAATACTTTAATGATTTTATCTATTCTATGTCGGTTATTTAATGCACCGCTAGTTTACATTGAGTGTTTTACGTATCTGATTTTGTTATACGCTTTATTAAAATGTCAGTGTCTATTGCCCTAGTCTGTTTTAGAAAAAGATATTTCAATAGGTACATGTATAATATGTTTTTCATTTTAGTGAATATTTTTATGTCTAACGTTTATTAAATTCGTGTTTTCTTATGAATTGTCTTAAAACAATTATTAATAATTATTAATTAATTAATAATTATTTAATTATGTCATGAATTGTCTTAAAACAGTTATTAATATATTATGCAGTTTATCTTATGGAGATTACTATAGGTTTACCAGAAAAAGAAACTTAGTTGTTATGAAGTATTTTTTGTTAAAACTTACGGTTGATAAAATAGTTTCATTATTTTGAGATGGTCCTGGAACTCATATTATTACTACATCTTAATTGTTACAAAATCGCGCAGGTATATTATATTAGAGTTATCACCGTTTCAACTCGTTCTGGAGTTGCTGTGCTGTTCTGTTAAGAAGATGCAAGGCAAAGTCAAGTGTCTCCATTTCGACATGTTCCCCAAACTACAATTTCGTGGGGTTTGTTCGAAATTCGCAGCAAAATTTTCACAATTTCAACTCACTCGGAGAGTTCTAGCCATCGATATAATTAGTAGGTACTAGCGGACCTCGGTAAACAAGACTGCCATTATCAGCCATTGTATAGCTTCTAGTCTGCCCATTTTTGCGTGTTCATCCAACGCACATTTCGCCGGTTTGTTTTACAATTCCCGGCAAAAGTATGACGGTTTCAATTCGTTCGGAACACAGATATGTCCAGATTTGCAACTAGCGTGGCCCCCTCAGTCCCTCTCGCTCAAGCAGATTTTCTTACTTGTGAAATGTCATTCCTTCTACACTTCACGTTGTTTGTCAAATACTCACGTACAAATACATTTTGACAAACGAAAAAAAGTGGCCACGGTGATAAGGACAAAGCATCCGACCTCACTCCAAGAAGCCCTCGGCAACCTGGGCGGTCTACTTGGCTTCTGGAGTGAGCTTGGATGGCTGGAGTGAAGACTTCGGCGGGGAGGGGTGATGCACGCACAACAGACGGAAACGTTTAAGTGCGGAAACCAGCCCAGAATGAAGAAAGAAAGAAAGAAAAGAAGGACAAAGCATAATAATTTTGTCACGTTCTAACAAGAGCTTAAATGCATTTAGCTATCTCGCTCTAACAGTAAGTGTCACAATAGGGCTACTTCTAACAGTCCTTATTCTGAGTCCTCCGTAAATAACATTGTCTAAGCCATCTTGTCTCTATTTGGACATGTACCCCAAACTCTAATTTCGTCGGGTTTGTTTAAAATTCGCAGCAAAATTTTCAGCATTTCAACTCATTCGGGAAGTACAAGCTGTCCTCGGTAAACAAGACTCACAATGCCAGCCATTGGATAGCCACTTGTCTGCCCGTTTTGACATGTTCATCCAACTCATATTCCGCTGGTTTGATTCAAAATTCGCGGCAAAAGTACGACGATTTCAACTCGTTGGGAAATTATAACTTACTCTATTTGGACATGTACCCCAAACTTAATTTCGTCGAGTTTGTTCAAAATTCGCGGCAAAAGTAGGCCCGTTTCTACTCGTTCGGAAAGTACTACTAGCGGTCCTCCTTAAATAAGACTGTCAAGGCCAGCCGCCGGACAGCCCCAATTATCCACTAACCGTAGTCGATTGAGGATGTATGGATCGGACGCTATTCTCGGTGAAATCGAGATAGATGGATGCAATAGGAGTTTGAATTCGCACTGTGTATGCTGTAAAGAAATATCGTTAAAGGATTAATGCAGAAAGTCTGAAATTAAAACAAAGGTCTAACCCTCTAACAAATAAACCTGGAATAGCGGTGGAATAGTTATACTCTGTTTTGTCTTTTTTCTTCAAATGTCAAATTACTGATGACAGAGAAAGACAAAACAGAGTATAACTATTCCACCGCAATTCCAGGTTTATTTGTTAGAGGGTAAGAGCTTTATTAATTGATAACAAACTGTTTCATTCGTCATTTCTGTAATTTTTTCTTATAATTTTATAATAGGTAGGCAATGGGGTCTTGGACTGTAGAAATAAAATGATGTGATGTTTTGTATAGCGGTAGTTTATGGGGCTAGAATTCATTATTAAAGAGAATAATTAAATAAGAAAAATACGATTTTTTTATTTTTTTTAACATAATAATAATTATTACTATTTATTACTATGTAGTTAACACGCTGTACAAAAGGCGATAAACGACATATATTTTTCAATTTTATAACATAAAAATAGAGTAATTTCTGTGGGAAAATATTTTTAGCAGCATTTTAGTTATGTAAACAATAGGCTGAGATACTTTTAATGAAACAGTCCAAGACCCTATTGCTGCCGCCCAGCCACACAATTCGCTATATATCACGAATCATTTATTTAATTAATTTATTTATTTTTATTTACTACAAAAATTTGCCGAATCTCTATAGTGGAGCCGGGCCGGGCCGTATCATTACAGAAACATAATAAGATAACAATTTCATTAGGTCAAACGTTCGCAATGAGGCTCGTAATAAAAGCAAGAGGATACGCGCAACGGTCAGCGAAGAATGTCTCGTATAAACAAGGATTAGGTACATGGCAATATAAGTCGTATATGTAATACCCTATATATAATCTAATGTGCCGGATTTATAGGATTAGAGGTTATTTATATTGAGGCGCAAGAGTGCTATAGTTAATTAGGAAAAAATTAAATGAAAAACATTTACTTAGTGTTCGTTCGGAGGAAGTCTTTAAGATCTAGACTAATATTATAAATTTATTATAACTATTTAGTTACCTAAAACACTTTATATATTTAATAATAATACATATTGTCGATTTCTTTTTTCTGTGTTTTATAATTTGTATCTTACCTTGTTTAGTGCATATATTTATTTAAGTATTGTTGTGTACACATATTAAGGGTTACCGCTTAGATCTTAATCTATTGTTTTTTTTTATTTGGACCATTCATAGCTGAAACCTGTGTTATGTTGCCTTTATAATAATAATAAAATAAAAAAAATTATAAAGATGTTAAGTTTGGAAGTAGGGGTAATCTCCAAAAGAAAACTCTTTACTGCTACATTTCCCCGAGTGCCATTAATTATTATATCACGTGCATGAAGTCGCAGAAAAAGTTAGTGAGAAAAAATAAACATTTCTTTCATCATAAAAGTTAGCAAATACATAATGTTATTGTAATATATAAGTTTCATAGCAACTCAACAAAATTCTCATCATCAACCGATACACGTCCACTGCTGGACAGAGGTCTCTTGTCGCCTGAATCCAGCGGCTCCCTGCATTTCGCCTAGTGGGGGGTTTTCCAACGCTGCGTTTTCCACTGCGAGGTCGCCCTGCCCATTGCCACTTCAGCTTCGCCAACCGCTGAGCTATGTCGGTTACTCTATGGTTTATTTTCAACAAAATATTCCATTTCAATCAATCAAAAAAAATTCCTTTCACCCCTTTATTTGGAATCGAATCAGCAAATATGTACTTTTGTGGCCGGAATTCATGAATCATTCCATTAATGAATTAGCAACGGTTGGTACCCATATGAAGATCGATATCGAATGCTAACATACAAAAGATGCGGTAGTGGATAGACTAGTTAGGGAGATGGTGGCAATTTCAGTATAGTATAGTATATTCTTTATTAAAAAAAAAAAAAAAAAAAATAGTACCCGCAAAAAATATAGTTTTTTTTTAAATCGCGTTTCTTTTTTTGGTTTCATAGCAGTACTATTTATTTATTTTGGTTACACCCCGTATTTATCTCTATATATAAAAATGAATCGCTAAATGTGTTGCTGATCGCAAATCTCGAGAACAGCTGAACCGATTTCGCTAATTCTTTTTTTATAACATTCCTTGAAGTACGAGGATGGTTCTTACGGAGAGAACAATTTAAAAAAATTGAATCGACTGTTAGGCCGTACGAAGTTCGCCGGGGCAGCTAGTTAATTAAATAATGAAATCATAAATCGTAATGAGTTGTTGATAATATGCCAGAATTATCTAGTGAATGTAAAGGTTCTTTTTTTTTGTTTTTAAAGAATATTAGCCATGTTAAATGACTAATATTCCCCTTTCCTCTCCAACTAAGCGTCAAGCTTGTGCTAGGAGTAGGTACGACAATAGTGCAACGGGCGGGGTTTGAACCGTCGACCTTTCGGTTTTCAGTCCACCCCTTTACCAGTTGAGCTATTGAGGCTCTGAGCTTTGCTATTCAACCTTGAGCTTACCATTTCCAAGCCACCAACTCTCGTTGTGATTCTCTCTAGTTCTGATGCTCGCGGCGTGAATGGAACCCAGTTCAATTAGTATACCCCCGACAAAAGTACGGTTCGACGCCCCGGATCGAGTGGTTTGAGGGTTTTTATTATGGCTATTTTATATACTACTAGCTGATGCCTGCGTATTCGTACGCGTGGATTTAGGTTTTTAAAAATCCCGGGGGAAAATCTTTGATTTTCCGGGATAAAAAGAAGCCTATGTCACTCTCTAGGTCTTAAACTATACCCGTGCAAAATCACGTCAATCCGTTGCTCCGTTGCGACGTGATTAAAGGACAAACTAATAAACCAACAAACAAACACATTTTCACATTTATAATAGGGGTAGTGATAGACCCACAGATCAATGTAGATTTTATCTACTCGCTTCATCTTTTAATTCTCCTCAAAAGAAAGAGAGGAGGCTATATAGCTTCTGGAATAAATGACAAGTCTTAGGTCGAATTACGAAGTAGTACTTAGAAATTCTTTGGTCGAATATCAACGAAGTGGGGGAATAATAGAGCAGGAACATTTTTGGTACATTAAATTCAGCTTTATGCATTTTGACATACGTTTTATCGTTTATATTTTCCGTTTAACCTAGCGAATATTAAAAAAACCGGCCAAGTGCGAGTCAGGCTCGCGCAATGAGGGTTCCGTACTACAGTCGTATTTTTTCGACATTTTGCACGATAAATCAAAAACTATGATGCATAAAATAAATAAAAATCTGTTTTAGAATGTACAGGTGAAGACCTTTCATATGATACCCCACTTGATATAGTCACTCACTTCGAAAGTTGAAAATACAAATTATTAGTTCATGACCACAATTTAATTTTTTTTGTGTGATCTAACCCTAAATTCACGGTTTTCAGATTTTTCCCCAAATGTCAGCTATAAGACCTACCTGCCAAATTTCATGATTCTAGGTCAACGGGAAGTACCCTGTAGGTTTCTTGACAGACAGACAGACGGACAGACAGACAGACAGACAGACAGACAACAAAGTGATCCTATAAGGGTTTCGTTTTTCCTTTTGAGGTACGGAACCCTAAAAATGAAACAGACAATGGTATAGTAACAATGGGATGATAATACAAAAGACTTTTGTTTTTTCCGGTTGCTATATTTCAGTTAATGACGTACCTACACCAAGTGTACTGACGTTTTAAAATATTGTAGATCCATACTAATATTACAAATGCGAAAGTGTGTCTGTCTGTCTCTGTCTGTCTGTCTGTCTGTCTGTCTGCTAGCTTTTCACGGCCAATCCGCTCAACCGATTTTGATCAAATTTGGTACAGAAGGAGCTTGCATCCCGGGGAAGAACATAGGCTAGTTTTTATCACGGAAAATCAAAGAGTTCCCACGGGATTTTTAAAGACATAAGTCCACGCGGACTTTTGTGATTGTGATACGTAGTAGTATGAAATATTGTAGTAACAACTTTGGTAACGATTGCGGATATTTTTGGGTTCAAAGAGTTTGGGTTAGAAAGGCCAAACTCCAAAACATAACCGAATATTTACATAATTCGCATGAGTACAACTAGTACCTATACTTACTTTCTATACCATCACCAGTCATATCCATATAAGGTTATTTTTGGTCACGATCACTCGTTTTTCAGGCCCTATTAATAGATACATAACGCACCTACCTATTTTACCTATAAGAAATATTTGACTTCAGAGAGTTGCCCTCTACCCTTTGAACCCAACACCAGACATATCTCCGATCGTTACCTTTGTTGTGACCCCCTAATCTATTATTATAGGTTTCCAAAAAAACGTCAGAAATCTATTATGGCTTGAAATGAAGCAATAATTTTTGATCATGACAAAATATACCACTAGGTATCATCTTTTATATGGACTTTTATATGACTTTTATATGCGCTGACAAACTATGCTTTTGTCCTGCTTCTTTTAAATGACTGGTTTATATATATATATATTTTTTTATTTTTTATAAAGAATATTAGCCATGTTAAATGACTAATATTCCCCTTTCCTCTCCAATTAAGCGTCATGCTTGTGCTAGGAGTAGGTACGACAATAGTGCAACGGGCGGGGTTTGAACCGTCGACCTTTCGGTTTTCAGTCCACTCCTATACCGGTTGAGCTATTGAGGCTCTAAATAATATTCTGTAATCACTGTATATTTTATTTTGTTTTTAACTACGACATGGAAATCCTTATTTTATTTTATCTGATTGAGTAATGTTTACATTTATGATTTCGTAAATGTAATGAACTAGAATAATTTTAATGTAATTGTAATATTCTTTAACCATTTGCACACCAGGATCTGGTAGAATGTGTCAGGCAACTCAACTGATGTAACACCTACATGTACCCACATTCCAGCGAATAAACGTTTATTTATTATTTATTTATTATCACCATGACCATAATTTTAACCCATCGCCTACCCACTGCTGAGTACAGGGTTCTCTAGAATGAGAGGGTTAAGCTATATTCCATCACGCTTGCCAAGTAGGTGGGTACAATGCGCACTTGGCAGACTTTACACACCTTTGAGAACAATACGGAGAAATAAAGTATGTATGAAGCAAAACAAAAGAATACTTATTCATTTCAAAGTGAGACTTTTTATTAAAGGTAAAACGAAAGCATTGACTGAAAATGTTGTCTCGGTCGAAGTAACTAGAAAGAATGAAGAAAGAAAGGTAGGAACTCAGTGCAAACACACTCAGAACTAACTAACCTCTAGAGCTAGGTACTCGGGAAGTACTTGAAGACGAAGAAAAGGCGCAAAAAATATGCAATTCTAGATTACAACAGTCAGGAAATAACAAAACCTACTGGCGTTGTCTGGCTTTTTACAGTATTTTTCAATTAATTACAAATGAAAATAATCACTACCCATATTATAAATGTGAAAGTGTGTTTGTTTGTTGGTTTGTCCTTCAATCACGCCGCAACGGAGCAACGCATCGACGTGATTTTTTGCATGGGTATAGTTAAGACCTGGAGAGTGACATGGGCTACTTTTTATTCCGAAAAATCAAAGAGTTCCCACAGTTTTGACATTTTCATACAAGTTTTGTATGAAAATGTCAAAACAATATTAAAACATTATTACTTTTGCACTTGTTCAGCGTGGTAAACTATTGCCTTAAGCCATTCTAATTCTGAGAGGAGACCCGTACTCTATAATGGGCAGGCGAAGGGTTGAGATGCTGTGGGTACGTGCACACAAGCATTTTTATTAAAGAAAATATTAACCAAGTTAATTGCTGACTAATAGTCCCTCCAATTAAGCGTAAAGCTTGTGCTAGGAGTAGGTACGTTAATAGTGTAACGGGTGGGATTTGAACCGGCGACCTTTCGGTTTTCAGTCCGCTCCTTTAACCCGTTCAGCTATCGAGGCTCTAAGCTTTACCTATATGTACTTGTGCTAAGTTAATATTAAAACAAGTACTAAACTTCACAAGCCTATCCTTTTAACGTCGAGCTACGGAAGCTTTTTTAATCGTATTCTTAAAGCTCCGGAAGTAGGAAATTTCAATTCTAGCGTATAAAGACTGGGGCATTCACAAAGCGTAAGGGCTCGACGTGTGACGGAAACTTATGCAAAGCGGCTGTTAAAGTTGTAATGCAACTTACAAGCAACTCTGTAGGATTTGAACGTTCGATACACTCGTGTCAACGTAAAATGGGCCGAAATGTTTTAAAGCTCCTCCATACCTGTATGATCTAATGCTCTATGCCCAAATCTTTTTTTTTCTTTTTTACTTCTTTTCTTTATCTTACTCGAATGACGTTCCCTTCATGTCTATAGTATATATGTACATTAATCAGCCGCTATATCCCAGCGTTACTGACACGACAGACGCTCGATTCGAAAGTCCACCTTTCTGCTTCGTCGCGCGTTGTGTGACCAGGTCTTTAACGTTTCAGAAACTAGGAATGTTCAATTCCCACACGTATAGTACATGGTCCGGCAATGTAGTAACTCCGGCATTATTTATGAGGGTTAGGTATCTACTTTTGCCTTTTTTTTGCTATGGAAAGAGAAAAAGTTAGTCTACGCGTCTGTTTATTGCAGAGGAAATATTTTTTCGTTGATTTATTTCGCTAGCTTCCCTCGAGTTAATTTTGTCTGAACGTTGTTACCTATTCGTTGTTTGGAAGTTTTATATTGGATTTTTTGCAGTAGTATACTTACTGTTATTTTAAAGTTTGATTTCTTATATCGGAAAATTTCAAGAAACTATTATACAGAACGCACAACACCACAAAAATTAAAAGGTCTTAAAATCTACATAACTATTATACTACTAGCTGATGCCCGCGACTTCCGTATGAATTTAGTTAATTTTAAAATCCCGTGAGAACTCTTTGTTTTTCAGAGATAACAAGTAGGTACCTACCTAGTCTACCTATATCCGTCTCTGGGATGCAAGCTAACTCTTTACCAAATGCGTAGGTATATGATGCCGTGGATTTAGGTTTTAGAAAATCCTGCGGGTAATTTTTTGCGGTTTTTATTCGTTACATTTTCCGTAACTGAGAAAATATTAGATTATTGGATTGAAATTAGCCCATCAAACAGAATATCTTTAAATCACCATTACCTAATTGTATTGCTCGCAAAGCCATTGGCATTCATTCATTCATTCATTCATTAGTATGCAATCGAGGATTAAGGTGCGCGGCGGCCGCGGCGCGGCGCGGCGTCCCGGTCTATTTGCCGATAACCAATAATGTCAGTAACGGTAAATACTAAGTACTTGGACTGAAATCATTATAAGTTAAAAGGACCCCCATGACACGGGTTAATCCGGTTTGGGGTCGAAGGTAATTTAAGCATAATTGTATTTTACTTCTTTTTGGAACAAAATAAAGATTTATTATTATTACTAGCCTAATTCTACGCGGACGAAGTCAAGAACATCACCGCGACTTCGTGCGCGTGGAATTTTGGTTTTTAAAAATCTCGTGGGAACTCTTTGATTTTCCGGGATAAAAAGTTACATGCCTATGTCACTCTCCAGGTCTTTATTTATACCCATGCAAAATCACGTCAATCCGTTGCACCGCTGTGACGTGATTGAAGGACAAACCAACAAACAAACACACTCTCGCATTTATAATAAGGGCACTGATTATTATTATTATTTTCATGAGTCATCATTATTGTCAACCGATAGATGCCACTGTTGGACCTAGGTCCCTTGAAGGGACTTGCACATTCCACGGCTTAGCGCCGCCTTAATCCAGCGGCTTTCGCTAACTCATTTGATGCCGTCTATCCACCTAGTGGTGGGACTTCGCTTTCTGATGCGAGGTCGCCATTCTAGCACCTTGGGACTCCAACGTCCATTGCCACTTCAGCTTGGCAACCCATTGAACTATGTCTGTTACTCTTGTTCTCCTACGGATCATTCAGAAAAGAGCCGATACTTTTTTTTTTTGAATAACGAACCAATTTCCGCGCAGGTGTGATAAAAAAGTTTAATTAAATAATAGCGCAAAATCAGGTTGATTTTGTAAAACTGAAGTTGTTTTCAAAAGTACAATGCTTGGATCGCTTCACCTGTAATGATACAGTTCTTGACATTCACGAAGGCTAGTGAACTTTACTTGTGGTAACGTCGTTTACATGGTCATTGCGTAAGTGTGCGTGCATGTCGGACCAATCAGTCGTAAGCAAGCGCTGTCAAACGCACACATACGTATACCGATACGACCTAAACACATGCATGAGTCAGTGGCCTTCGTGAAATGCAAGAACTATGTATAGTTAAAAAAAAAAATTTGTAAAACGGTAACCCCACCCCACATTGCCTTTATCAAGTTGCCGTGTTTAAAATTTTTAGTGCACCGAAAACCCCCCACGCGTTGTCGAATGTTATCTGATTTAATGTCTTTTATGTTTACATGGCTTACGTTGCCTTGTTTAGGAATATGTGGTAGGTATTTACATTCGAGATTTGCCGCTGTTGCATTGGTTTGCTTATTTCGTTTATTTACGCAGCGTTCGTTTCGTTTCGGAGAGTTATCTAATTAACATTAGTGTTTGTGTATGTGTATTCTATCTATACGCTCGCGTGTCGTTCACCCAATTTTGTTCGAACTTTGTACAGTTGTTTTTGACACCTGCGTGAAGGTTTCTGGCTTAGTACTGTAACGCCCGCGTGCATTGCAACGTATACCGGGCAGAAGCTAGTTATCCAATTTAGTTATCCAAAGACCTTTTTTTCCTTGTGGTCTTCTTTATCAAATTCTGTTGAACATTTGCCAAAGACATCCTATTACTAAGACGCGCGGCCGCAGCGCTGCAGCAGCGATGCCTTCGCACGGCATTTTGCGGCAAATTTGAAGGCGCCCTTATTCTCGTCGCTACCGACATCAGCGAAGACGGAATTTCAGGCCTTAGTCTGAGGATTATCTGAATTAAACTGGTGATTTGCCGCCGTTGGTGTTTGCTTATTTCGTCTATTTACGGAGCTGGAACGCTCGCTTCGTAATTTCGTTTACCTACTGAGAGTTGTTACGTAATAAAATTCTTTTTTTAGTTAACGTTTTCCTCTTTTAGCTTAGCTTGTGAAAAGATTCAGGGGGAATTGTTAAGTTTATCTCCATTTATTCAAAAGCCTATTTTTATGCCATCTGACACTTGTTTTTTTTGCCCTTGACTGCAATCTCATCTGGTTCTAAGTGATGATGCAGTCTAAGATGGAAGCGAGTTAACCTGGAAGGGGTATTGCAGTTTTTATTAAACCCGTGCCCCTTTGGTTTCACACTTAATCGCTTGGCTGCACGGCTTTGCAGGGTGGTAACTATCCACGGCCAAAGCCTCCCACCATACCAGACCAGACTTTTAGAAATTATAAAACTACAAACCTTTGCCAGGAATCAAACCCAGGGCCTCCCACTAATAAGACCACAGCGCTTAACACTGCGCCATTATTGCCCTTATAAGAAGACAAAATATACTAACACTGTATATCAGAATTAGTACATTTGCATAAATCGGCTGTACGTAACAATAGTTAAACATCAATTAGGTACTTGCTTGCTTATATTAATATTTCCTTTAACTCAAATATTTGTTGAGATATGAGCAATTTTATATTCCACTCCGGAAATGTAGAAGGTGAAACATAAAATCGGATCCAACAAATTAAATGGGAAATCACAGACCGACGTAATAGTGTTAACCCTAAACCAATTATCTCTTTAGCGGAGCCGGCAAATCGAATCTGAACAAGGAATTCAGGAAAATAGTGATTGCTTTGAAAGTAGCGCCAGTGGTAGAAAAGATGAGGGGTAATAGGCTGGCATGGTATGGGCTTATAATGTGGAGGGAAGAAAGCCATGTCACTAGAAGAATGTTAAGTATGCATGTGGAAGGAAAAAAGGGGAGAGGCCGACCAAAGAAAAGGTGGATGGATTGCGTGAAATAGGATATGCGTGAAAAAGGAGTGGATAATACGTTGACGAATGACAGAATTGAGTGGAAAAAGAAGACATGTTGTGCCGACCCCACGTAGCGTGGGATAAGGTAAGGACGAAGAAGTGATTGCACAACCCAACAAGATTCGCAGTTCTCAGACACCGAGATATCTATCTATCCGGACTCATATTATAAATGCCAAAGTGTGTTTGTATGTTGGTTTATTGGTTCGTCCTTCAATCACGCCGCATCGGAGCAACGGATTGAATTGATTTTTTACATGGATATAGTTGAAGACCTGGAGAGTGGAGAAGTGACATATGCTACTTTTTATTCCGGAAAATCAAGGAGTTTCCCACGGGATTTTTGAAAATCTAAATCAACGCGGAACGAAGTCGTGGGTATCAGCTAGTATGTTATACATTTAAAAAGATTTGTCCTAACTGACTGATCAATCAATGCACAGCCTAAACCCAGGTTCTAACCCTAGCTTAGAAAGTTGAAACTTAGATAGTAAGTTCCTTTTATAATGCAGGCACTAACTAAGAAAAAACTAGAAACTCCATCTCGAAGGTGATTAAATAGGGGATGAAAGTTCGTATGAAAGTCCGTCAATTTTCAAGTTTTCACGAAAAGTGGTATTTAAGCTTTAAGTTAAAAATGAAGAGATTCGTTTTTCAGAACTTTTCAAAATTCTATCCTATCATCGATTTTCAAAAATTTCACTTGAGCGAAGCCGGCTTACCGGCTGGATATTTTTATCTCGGATAATCAAAGAATTTCAGTGAGATTTCAAAACCTATATCATACTTCGAATATCAGCTAGCTTATTATAAGTTCCAAAATAATATAAAAAGGAATCAAAACATTCGGGGCGTGGCATCTCTTGACTCTCTGGTGTTGGGATTTGGGCGTACGCCTGAACGACCGACCGCGCGTCGACAACGGCAGTCGCATTCTGTGGCGTCGACCTGCTGCACGCCCGATCCTACCGAGTACCGAGCGATTCTTGCAAATTCAAATATCGAACACGTGTTTTGAAACTGATTCTTGCTAATTTAAATATCGAACGGTGTGATTCGTTTATGCGAGAAAGAATCTGTGCAGTGTTTCCCGAATAATAAAAATCAGTGATTTGTGATTGCGATTCGATCTTTCCTCGGATTTGATTGCAGTGTTTATGTTTTATACAGTGTTGTTCCTCTAACAGTCTTTCGTGAGACTGCTTTTGAGGGTGTGCTGTGACGAATTTCGGAATTTGATTCGTGGATTAGTGTTTTGTTTTTGTTTATTTACGGTTTGTATTGCGTTTTTGTTTTCTTGTTGTTCTTGTTGTGTAAGTCGGACCGGTTCCGGTTTAGCGCGTCGCGTGTAAGATTATTTAGTATTGAATGATGATTAATTATTCATTTATTCATGCATTCTGTTTTTATGTTGGAAAAAACGCGCCATACACAATCACTGTTTAAAAAAAGTAACCATTGCGATGTGTTCTATAAACAATTGAGTAGATATTTTGATTTGTGCAGGTGTTATATATATAGGAGAACCTATTTCAGTGGTTTCATAATACTTAAGTAAATAGGTTAAATGTATTTTGTATAAATTTTAATTACTTATTAGTTAAACTTTAATACCTTACCTATTCGGCAAGGTATTTAAAGTTTTATTTGATTACTATGCTGCTCCCAAGCGCCGAAAGTGACATTATTAATATCTAAGATTTTAAAAACCTCAGTTTTCTGAGATGATAGAATTACTACTGAGCACGAGTCTTCTCTCTGAATGAGAATGGTTTTGCCATATTTTACACCTTTGATACCAATATGAAAACTCTCAGGCATGCAGGTTTCCGCACGATGTTTTCCTGCACCGCGTTAAAACAAGTGATATTTAATCGCTTATAACACACATAACTCCAAAAAGTTTGATATGCGTTTCCGGGATCGAACCTATGTGCTCTGCCCATGCAACGTTTATTTTTACAATTGTCATATTAATAATAATTTATAGTTACTCGTTCTAATCATAAATTGAAACAATTTTACTTCGTCCTACGTCCTACTCGAAATATAACTTTTGTACCGGTACTATTGTTCATAACTGAGTAATACATTTATAATTGTCGCCAGTAACTCTCTCTGGTCTCGAGACTCGGCGGAAAATGGGATTGAAAGGGGACAATTCGGGTTCGGAAAGTTTTTGTTTTAATATAATTTAATATATTATAATGGAAAGCCCATTTGCATTGTGTTTAAACAAAATTCGATGGGAAAGACGCTGTACTCAATTGTAATATTTGACTTTAATCCATACTCATATCATAAATGCCAAAGTGTGTCTGTCTGTCTGCTAACTTATCACGGCCCATCCGTTCAACCGGTTTTATTGAAATTTGGTACAGAGATAGCTTGCATCCTGGGGAAGGACATAGTAAAAAAACAAAGAGGATTTTTAAAAACCTAAATTCACGCGGATGAAGTAGCGGGCATCATCTAGTACTTAAGTTAGTAGATAGAATAGCTTTGAACATTGTTAGTGAAATTTTCATTTTTCCGAAATAACGCGTTGTAGTCGCAAACAGGCAGACAATTAAGCCGTCAACAGGATTATCTTTCATACCTACTTGAAGGGTTTGCAAAAAAATTATGTTAAATAACCCCTTTGATATTGCACTAAAATGATATTCTTTCTTATATTTGGCGGTTAAAACTGTCTTGCCTTGTCAGTCCGTCAGTTAACAATGGTTTTAGATGCGCAGAATTCAGATTAGAATTCATAATAATTTCAAATAAAGTGATATGCTTAATATTCCACTGTGGTGGTTGGTGTCAAGGTTTAGGCTTTTGAAAGTCGACATTAGCATTGAGGGTCTAAAAAAGTTCTTTTTTTGTTGGTTGAAAATGGACGCGGCCGACCCTGGTGGATGAACATGGAAAATCTTTTAGCGGGTCGCCTCTGCATCGGTAATGACTATGAAATTTAAAGTTGAGCCTCGATAGCTCAACTGTTAAGGGAGTGGACTGAAAAGCGAAAGGTCGCCGCGGTTCAAATCCCACCCGTTGCACTATTGTCGTACCTAATCCTAGCACAAGCTTTACGTCTAATTGGAGGGAAAAGGTCAATATTAGTCAGCATGATAATATTATATTTAAAAAAAAATCTATACTATAAGTTATGGCATTAGCCTACATTTATATTTATAGATAGGTGTAGGTACCATCATTAACAGGTACCTACATACCACGGTTAATTTGATTTTTCCGGACAGCTCGTTAAGATCCAGTGAAAAGAACAAGAAAGAGGGTAGTTCGCTACTGCCCTTGACAGCTCGAACTTCATCTCTCGCAGCGCCGCAGTTCCGTCGCGACCACGACCCGTGCAATTGGGTTGAAATATCGACAAATAAAAACATCAAATTAATCGTGGTATGTACATCACGAAATATGCTTAAAACCATGAGTACTGCTATAGCTGTATGTGTAGGTATAGCATAAATATCGCTTATGGCACTTGCCATAAGCGGATGATCGGCGTTAGAGCTAGTTATGTATTCCGAACAACGTGCGATAAAGCGCATCACCGCGCCGCCATCTTGAATACCGAGAATTGAAGTCTTTTGTTCAATGAGTAAGTATAATAGGTACTGTATGTAGCATACTCATCGTAATCAGAAGTTCGTAAGGTGAGATTGTGTAGATCCCTAATTATGGTAGATTCAGTATTAACTGACGCGTTTCCACTTGAACGTGTAATTTTAATCCTATTCTTATTGTATTTTAAATTGTAACCTTTTATTGTATCTTTAATATTTATCATTTTATTGTACCTAAAATTGTATTTGCAATACCCTGACAGGGTCTTATGTACTTATATTTAGCTTTAAGCACCTACCATCAATTAATGTAAATGTACATGAAAGCAAATAAATAAATCTAAATCAAACGTAAACAATAGGGATAATAAACAAAACACTCGTAGGGTGAGATCTGTAGAGCGCAATCTGACTTTCCTTAGACTTAAGACAGAGTTAAAACGAGAAAGAGCTATATTCCTCACATAAATCTGTCTCGTTTTAACTCAATCTTAAGTCTGAGCAAAGTCAAAGTGCGCTCTTTTATAAATCTTACCCGTAGAGCCCATTCATTTATAAAGGAGCCGGTTCAACGTTAACATTTTGTTGGAAACCAACCAGTGTTTATACTTTTGAATTCACCCGCCACGACTTAATCCTATTGTTATTGCTAATGACGGTCTCAAGTGGAAACACGCCCGGTAATATTGAATGCACTATAACGTTTTGGAAAGGAAACGGAAGGGGAATCAAAATAATTCTGTTACGGCGAGTTTATTCGTAGCACACTAAACAAATGTTGTTAGGTTCTCATTTGAATATTAACCAATCAAACACAGTGAAAGGACCTTGAGTTATTTTGGTCCAATTCCTCAAAATCCCACTACAATGTTCAAACCTAATTGTAATTATAATTTTAAGTAAACTCTTGTGGTCATTATGTAATGTAATGTAAAGTAATGTGGTAATTATGTAATTACGCCGTTAATTACTTTCAAATAAACAAAATAAATAAAATAAACCTATGCCATAATAATATGTAACCTTCTGGGGTACAATTAATTTTATACTTAGGCGGGGCAGGCGAAATTAATCGATTTTGAGGAATTGGACCTCATACATTTTTGCCCATAGTCCTTTATAGACACATTCTATAAACTAATATTTGTGTCTTTGGTTTTCTAGATTTCTGCAAAAGTTTTGAAGTTAAACAGGTTCAAAGATTTACATATAGTAGGTAGCTTACCATAAATTTTTGAGTTCTAGAAACTTTGAAAATAAATATTTTTTCGAAAATCTGGCAAACCATATACACAGACATTTGTTTCTAGAGCGTATCTAAAAATTTCATTTAGTTTGATTAGTTAATATAAGAACCAAACTACGTTTGTATGGAGAGCGCTAGAGAAACTTCACTTAAACACCCCTGCGACTGCGTTACTTCTGTATCTGCAGTAGTAGGTATCAATTAATTATTCATTGAGGAAATTCATAAGGTCATTCGGTTTTAAATCAAAATAATATAATTAATTCGAATAGACTTTAACGAATAATTAATCTAACTGCCAAGCAATGTTGTTCCAAAACTATTATTTCATAATCCATTTCAATTAAAATTTATTAATCCAAATAACCATTACAGGTTTGTTCCTAAATTAAAATTAGGTAATAAATAACTAAAAGTCATTGCGCTTGACCGACTTATCGCAGTTGCGCAAAACTGTCAGTCTGATAATGAATACAAACTTGTTGCTATTAAGCGCGCTAACACACTGGGACGCAATGACGACGTCGCCGGCTACGTATCCAAACAGTAAATGTACGACATTTAATTCACTTGGCTATGGTTTGGTGACGTCGCCAATTTGGAAGCGTAGCTCCACGACCGACCGGCCACTACGTTGAGACTAGAATCTAGATACTCTGGCGATCTGGCGACGCGTAACGAAGTCGTCAGTATTTTGTATTGTCAGTAAGACGTCTCCCTTGGCCAGTTGGCCACTGCGTGAGTGCCCAACTAACATGTTTTATACAGCATTTTTTTCGCTACTGTTGTGCTGTTGTGTTAGTTATTTAGCAACTGCATTTGGCTACGGTTGGTGCCCAGAGGTGCCATGAGTACGTGGCCAGCGACGCCGCTATAGCGTCCCAGCGTGTTAGGGCTCTTAGCACTAGCCACACAGGAATTTCGTGTCGGGGCTGGGCCTTTGATTTTGTAGGCACTTGTATGAAATATGTTATGACTTATGAGCCTAGTACACATTGGTCCAACGTCCACGGCGTATCTATACTCGGTCATAAATAATATTCCTGGCGCAATTCGTATAAACAGGTTCGAAACGTCGCGTTGGTCGACACTTGCCGAACGCATAGGGCCAAGATGTACTAGTACCTACTGGAGCGTTTACGCTACAGGCAGTGGCGTGCACAGGGTTTGAAGCTAGGGTATGCATTAGTTAGGTAGGAACCTGTTTACTGGCAGGTCATAATGAAAATATGCATCGTTTTAGTTTTTTTTTAGTTTAATATACTTTATTGTACACCAAAAAATAAAATAAAAAAGACACAAAAAGAAACATGTAAAAGAAGAACATACAATCAGCGGCCTTATCGCTGTGAAGCGATCTCTACCAGGCAACTAGGTTGAAGAGGATTTAAGGGCTAGTGAAAACTGGGTTTAAGGTGTACGTAAGTTGTTAGGGAACATAAAGATAATAATTATAATATAAGTAATATGTATATTAATAGGCACAGAAATGCCTTAATAATAATATATAGATAAAGATATACACAGGTACATATATAATACATAATATATATACATATATTAATATATAATATAGTGATAGATGAATAATAAATATACAACAATAATATTATGAGTAATATTGATGTTTTAATTGTAGGATAATATATTTAATAATGTGTAATTACATAGAAGGGTTCTGACAGTTTAGATAGTGTTTATATACACGAGTCTTGAAAACGTTAAGAGACGGAGCTTGTCGTACCTGCTGAGGAAGGGCGTTCCATAGCCTGATTGCTGTCACAGTAAAGGAATCTGAATATAGCGCCGAGTTGTGTTTCGGGTAAGCAAGAATATCTATATTTGAGGATCGCTGAACGTGACCTAAGGAGCCAAAGGGTTTAAAACGTTCTTTCAGGTATATAGGAGCTATCGTGCTATTACAACTGGGGTAAGCACTGCATTTATGCCTCTATGACCTGCACGCTACTGGCTACAGGCCATGGACATGTTTCATACAAAGACATGGCTCTGGTATGGAATTCCTGTGATTAAGGCGTCGTCGTCGATCGCACAACAAAGAAACTGCGGTTCTAGTCTTATTGATAAAATTAATGCGTCCAATTGTTACTTATTCAATAATGCTAGCGAATTCGTCCGCGTGGATATATCAAAATACTTTGGTATAGTTCGCTACAGGTCGAGATGGTATTCGGGGTATTACTTATGAGGCGGGGAGGAACCCGATGCGGGATCGTGCGGGTGTGCGGGGCGTCCCCACCCCGATTGTCATTTCGACCTGTCGCGTACTTCATGTGATAAAGATTTGACGTACATGAAGATAACAGCGAATGCGTAACGTAGGAACTGTAAATCGTTAGCTGCGGAATTGACGCCTTTTATTTTACTTCTCAAAGCGAACGCAATTATCTTGTACACGGCAGCTGGAGTGTAAACATGAAGGTATACTGTTACAGATTTATCTTGGATGTCTCTATCGCGAACAGGGTTGTCACTAGAGGCTTGATTACTGTAACATGACAGCTACAATGTCACCATCGCAATCACCTCTGATTGGTTGACGCTCGCTCGCTATTGGCTACAGTGCATTGCTGCAACGAGAATCTAAATATATATAAAAGGAAAATTTAACTGACTGAGTGACTGACTGATCTATCAATGCACAGCTCAAACTACTGGACGGATCGGGCGGAAATTTGGTATGCAGATAGCTATTCTATTTATGACGTAGACATTCGATAAGTAAAGATTTTTGAAATTCAACCCCTGAGGGAGTAAAATAGGGGTACTAAATTTGAGTAGTCCACGCGGACGAAGTCGTAATTATACCATAAATTCAGCCAATCACAGCAATTGCGATTTGCGATTATAGTGATGATTGATGCAGGTTTTCCGGAATAGACCTCCGGAAAATCTTTCGTTTGAAGACAAAAGAAGTAAATAAGAATTTAAAAAAAAATCTCAATGGCATAATTATCTTATTAGGTATTAAAAAGTGTGATAACTTTTTAACTTTCCGGGATAAAAAGTAGCCTATATCACTCTCCAGGTCTTTAACTACATCCATGTAAAAAATCGGGTCAATCCGTTGCTCCGTTGCGGCGTAATTGAAGGACAAACCAACAAACAAACACTTTTGCACAGTTTAGAAGCATATTATTTTCCGTATGTGCCTTATCACAAAATATTCTTATCATCACGATCGGTCCGATTAGTTGATCGTGATTAAAATTCAACACATTGATTTTCAGTTTATTTTATCATAATATAGATTTACTAGCTTATGCCCGCGACTTCGTCCGCTTGGACTACACAAATTTCAAACCCCAATTTCAACCCCTTAGGGATTGTATTTTCATAAATCCTTTCTTAGCGGATGCCTCCGTCATAATAGCTATCTGCATGCCAAATTTCAGCCCGATCCGTCCAGTAGTTTGGGCTGTGCGTTGATAGATCAGTCAGTCAGTCAGTCAGTCAGTCAGTCACCTTTTCCTTTTATATATATAGATTTTTCGTTTTATGATTGTGACAGCCCTGATTAATTTGATGTTCTAATGACGCTTGACGCTGAACTATTATTGTTATTCGCAATTTATCTTGAGGCACGTATCATATTGTATCAAATTACAGCATCCTACCACGTGCAGGTAGGGTCCAATTTTTATATCTAAACTAGCTGATGTCCGCAACTTCGTCTGCGTGGTTTAGGTTTTAAAAATCCCGGGAACACTTTGATTTTACGGAATAAAAAGTGGCCTATGTCACTCTCCAGGTCTTTAACTACGAGTAAACCCATTCAAAAAAACACGTCGATCCGTTGCTACGTTGCGACGTGATTGAAGGACAAACCAATAAACCAACAAACAAACACACTTTTGCATTTATCATAAGGGTAGTGACTAGTGATATTATAAGGGTAGTGATAGATCGGGTTGGGGATGCCCCGCACATACCGCCGCGCTAACTCGGTACGGGATAGCGCGATTAATTAATGATTGGTGCACGTTTTTCATAATCGACCAGCAGATTCATATATTAAGCTGTGATAAAGTATAGCTTGAAAGATAGACAGACACACTTTCGCATTAACATTAGTATGGAATTATGTATAGATTGATATGTTAATTGGAATGTATATTACATCTGATCTATTAAATAGACGCGTGCTCACATCCTACGACAAGCGGATTGAATTAATTACAAACCGGTCTAATTGCATTGGAATTATTATGACTTAGTATCACTACCCATATTATAAATGTGAAAGCGTGTTTGTTTGTTGGTTTATTGGTCTGTCCTTCAATCACGTCGCAACGGATCGACGTGATTTTTTTAATATAGTTTTATACCTGGGGCCCTACTGCCATCGCTTAAAGTAGTAATGTTTTAATATTGTTTTGACATTTTCATACAAGTTTTGTATGAAAATGTCAAAACAATATTAAAACATTAACCCTCAAACAAATAAACCTGGAATAGCGGTGGAGTAGTTATACTGTCTTTTGTCTTTCTCTGTCATCAGTAATTTGACATTTGAAAGAAAAAGACAAAACAGAGTGGTGGACTATTCCACCGCTATTCCAGGTTTATTTGTTAGAGGGTATTATTTTCAGCGGTGGTAGTAGGGCCCCTGGCGAGTGCCGTAAGACTACTTTTATCCCGGTCAATCAATGAGTTCCCATGAGATTTTTAAAAACCTAAATCCACGCGTACGAAGTGGCGGGCACCAGCTAGTGGTATTTTTAAAGAGGTTTCCATGTTTGTATGCACTTTATGGTTATGACGCTTCGCTTTATGGCTTTAATGCTTTGTTTACTACCCGTGGAAACCCACTATAGTACGCGATAGTTTGAGATGGCAATCGGGGTGGGGACGCGGGGGACGTACGGGTGTGCGGGGCATCCCTCCGCCTCATACCCCGATCGCCATCTCGACCTATCGCTTACTATACATACTAACATTTGCCTACAAAAAGATGAAATCCATTGTACTACTAGCTTATGCTCGCGACTTCGGCCGCGTGGACTACATCAATATCAACTCCCCCATTTAACCCACTTAGGGCTGGAATTTCGAAAAATCCTTTCTTAGACTACTCTTTACAAAGAACACACTCTCCAAAATACCTACTCTTACAAAGAACAGACTCTCCAAAATTCATGTCTCTAGGACCAGCGGGGCGATTGTCTAAAATCTGCATCAATCATTATTACAATCTCAATTGTTCTGATTGGCTGAATTTGTGCGATTCTTCTTGCAACAATGCATTGTGGCCAATAGTGAGCGAGCATTAACCAATCAGAGATGATTGCGATCGTGACATTGTAGCTGTCAAACAACCGCGGTAGGGCCCCAGGTTTAAGCTGCGTTTATAAGTCAGTCAGTCAGTGAGGACTTTGAATTTTATTATAGTAGATACTATTAGGTACAGAATACTAAGTACCCCTAGGTCTTGACCTAGGGCGATACCTAGTCCATGATGCTGACCAAATGCGGATTGGCAGACTTTATACATCTTTGAGAATTCTCAGGAGTGTAGGTTTCTTCAGCGTCCCTGACCCTGTTTCAGTAGGTATGTCTCAGGATACTTGAATAGTTTCTTTGAACTTGACTGCAAACTGTCTAGCAACGGTATTTCAACGCTCCTAAATTGTTTGGCGTCAAAGAAACACTTTCTTCCAATTTGAAACCGAAAAATTCTTTCTGAATGGACCAACTGAGTGATTAATTAGTTACTCGAAATATTATGAAAAAGTCATGACATCTCCCGTTTTATTTGCGTAACGTGTGGGTGGATGGGTATTTTGGGAGCTGAAACTCAAGGTTATTACGAACCAAATTATGAAAATGACACGTGGTATAACTGATAGTATTTTGACGAATAATTCAGTGTCAGATATTTCATTTTTTCCTGTTTCCTCTACGACTAGTAGTGTTTCCTCGTAAAATACGTTTTTAGAAGAAGAAATTAACTAGCCGATGATGCCCGCGACTTTGCGTGGATTTAGGTTTTCAAAAAACTTTTTGAAAACCTAAACCTATCCACGCGGACATAATTTAGTAAATCAATATATTTTGTAGCCGAAGCAGATGACATGAGGTAGTCTTCTTGGAATCCTACTAATATTATAAATGTAAAAGTGTGAATATTTGGATGTTTGTTACTCAATCACGCAAAAACTACTAGACGGATTTGACTGAAATTTGGAATGGAGATAGATTATACCCTGGATTAACACATAGGCTACTTTTTATCCCGGAAAATCAAAGAGTTCCCGCGGGATTTTGAAAAACGTAAATCCACGCGGACAAAGTCGCAGCATCAGCTAGTAAAAACTTAAATCGTTTTGTCTTCTGTAGACATCAAGGGTAAAAAAATGTACATATAATGGCAATCGGGGTGTGAAACGGGGGGACGCCACGCACGTCACCCGCGCTATCCCGCACCGGGTTAGCGCGGGCGCTGTGCGGCGATGCAGGCGTTCCCACCCCGATTGCCGTCTCGACCTGTCGCGTACTATAGTTATGTCTATAATTTGCAGGCGTATTATGTATTTATGTCTGTTACAAACTGTACTGTCATTTTATCAAAAAGTCCACTTGTATTCGTGGGCCGTGTGAATCAAACATGCGTCATAAATTATAGTGGTGGCTGTCCTCCACTCCTCAAATTAGCGTCGTTTAACGCAATTTGGCGTCGCTTTCGGTTTTAGTTTCAGAGTTATTCATCGTATCTCCTAAATGATGTCTGTTGAAATAATTTATGTAACGTGGAAGTCTAACTGGCTTGTAATCATTGATGTTGGAATCCCCCTTGTAATAGATTCTTAGAAGTACCAGTATAAAATTATAGCTTAGGTGATAGGTTAGTGGTTTCGACGGGTTTGATTCTAGGCACGAACTTTTCGGAATTGTCTGTTTTAAGCAATTAAAAACCGGCCAAGTGCGAGTCAGACTCGCGCAGCTAGGTGTCCGCACTACAGTCGTATTTTTTCGACATTTTGTGTGATACATCAAAAACTATTAAATGCATAAAAGTAAATAAAAATCTGTTTTAGAATGTACAGGTAAAGCCCTTAAGTTGAAAATACCAATTATTATTTGTTCATGAACACATTTTATTTGTTTTTGTGATGTAACCACAAATTCACGGTTTTCTGATTTTTTCCCTTATGTCTATCTATAAGACTTACCTACCTTACAAATTTCATGATTCTATAGATAAACGGGAAGTACCCTGTAGGTTTCTTGACGGACACGACAGACAGACAACGAAGTGATTCTATAAGGGTTCCTTTTTCCTTTTGAGTTACAGAACCCTAAAAATCACTTGCTTCAATGATGAAGGAAAATATCGTGAAGAAACCTCCATGTCTGATAGTTGTCCAATGTCTATAATGTTTTGGAAGATGTATGAAATCAAACTCTTCTCATTCTGAGAGGAGACCCGAGCTCAATGCTGCAATAATGAATCGGCAATGGGTTCATGATGATGATAAGGTTCTAAGACTAGAGCTTAAATTGTTCTATGATAATATTCCGATTATTCATTTGTGTTTCGTTACATCCTAAGAGTAATAAATGTCAGGTCATAGTCAATTTAAGTCGCATTTTTGCCTGAATGATCTACTTATTAAATTCATTTAATTTTCTATGGCACAAGCCTAAGCCGAATGCAAGGAGAAATCTTATTTGTCTAATTTAGGCGTAATTCTCGTGGATACTCATCTCGGACCGTGTTGACAGAGATAGGAATCGGGGCCGTCGGCACTTTGAGCTACACGGTGTCCTTTAATAGCATTTAAATCTCTCCACATTGACAAGGCTTGGTCAAATAAAACGTGCGCCGATAATGTGCCCAATGCGGCTCCCATAATATTCATATCCATATATTATATCTACTAATATTATAATTATTGTGAAAGTGTATTTGTCTGCCTGTCCATCTATTTGCCAACTTTCCACGGCTCGGCCGTTGAACCAATTTTAATGAAATTTGGTACACAGATAGCTTGTACCCCCGGGTATGGACATTTTGTCCTGGAAAATCAAAGAATTCCCACGCACATTGGCTGCACGCAATGGAAATCCGTCCATTTCACTTTTCGAGTTTAGGTAGTTATATCAAAAATACTTGACACCACTACGGCTATTTGCTCTAGCCATTAGGCATTCACACCGAGAAGCTGCGTAGCTGTTGCTGGAGTCCTGGATTCACACCGATTGTCAGCAACAGCAAGTTACGCTTAGTGGCTGCCCAAGCCTTTAAATCTGTCGACATCTGAGTTCTGAACTAGTAAGTCTGGAAAGGGTAACTTTTCAATTTGACCCAAATGGGCTTCAAGTAGATAAATACAAAGTCGCCTTATTGAAAGTTACTTAGAACTTTATGTCAGAAATTGCGACACGGACTTTGAAGGGCTTGAGAATTGAGATGGTAAAATTTCTTTTGATTTTGTTGAAGAAATAAAGTTAGTTTACCTACATTGCGAAATTTAGTAAAGTAAAGTTCAGTAAAGGTGGTACTTTTCTGGACTAGGATCTGGATATAACCGATAGACTGCGCAGTATAATCTATTATAGTTTACGTATTAAATACCAAAACCTATCAAGTCGCTGGAGGGAAATCGCGCGAGCTATTACGATCCAGATATCCGTTAAGAAAGGATTTTTGAAAGTTCAATCCCTAATGGCGGTGAAATAGGGGTTTGAATTTGTGTAGTACACGCGGGCGAGTTCGCGGGCATAATCTAGTTCGTATATAAAAGGATACCCCGGTGACGCTGTAGCGGCCAGTAGGACCTACGCAGCATAGTCAATCCGAAACAACACAAAATCACATTGTTGATGTTAAATGGCACTAGAGGAACGGGCTCGAAGATTATAATTTTCGAATAGACGACTACACGAAACGTTGGTTAGTTTTTTTTTTTGTATGAATATGGGAAGACAAGGTGTTTACAATAGAGAGTTAAGCCACATATCCAGAAGTTGAAGTCGGAACTAGATTTATGGAGTCATAAAGGCTCAAATGTGCATGGAATGAGCTTTGATAAATACTGTATATTGCACTACCAATACTATAAAATTTATGTGTTTTTAAAAAGTATCATACATAACCCAATATGTATTGCGTCCAGCTTTACCTCGCCGCCACAGACTATACTGTATGTAGGTATAGTATATGTATACAGTACCTACACTACGTAGGCACTAAGTACTAAGTAGGCAATGTACGACTAGTGGACGCGGTCGTGGCCGCGTAGTGCGCGAGTTCCCTTAAACCGTACAAATGAGTGATTGTATCTATCTTGTACTTACCTACTTTAAATCGTACTGCAATAATCGTATCATATAAGCAATGAGACATTACGGAAACATAATATAGTACTGCCGCCGCCGGTTTCTGATATGGGTTTACACATTACGAGTAGCGTCTATCGTGCAACGAACTTAGTTGTGACCATCGATTGCAGACTTACAAAACGGTTTCGATAAACTTTGTTTGCATAATGCATGTTGATCGTTGTCAAAGAGTTTCTACTGAAGCGAGTAGAGACGTTTTTGTTTATTTATTCAGATACAAGTTAGCCCTTGACTGCAATCTCACCTGGTGGTAAGTGATGATGCAGTCTAAGCGCCTATTAAGTTTTATTAAACCCATGCCCCTTTGGGGTTTACACGGCATTGTACAACGCTAAATCGCTTGGCAGCACGGCTTTGCCGATGGCGGAGAGAGATAGCGGTTTTATAGAGCACTAGCTTATGCTCGCGACTTCGTTCGCGTGGACTACACAAATTTCAAAACCCCTCCTTTTTTACCCTCTTAGGGGTTGAATTCTCAAAAATCCTTTCTTAGCGGATGCCTATTGCCTACGTTATAATAGCTATCTGCATGCCAAATTTCAGCCCGATCCGTACAGTAGTTTGAGCTGTGCGTTGATAGATCAGTCAGCCAGTCACCTTTTCGTTTTATATATTTAGATAAATCCACCTTCTTTACTGACCTTTTTTACTTCCGTTAACACAATGCGACATACTCGATCCGAAACCGGTTCACGTATTAATACATGTGACATTTGAACATACGCATACAGACCACGCGGTGCGGCTATGTGACGAAAATTAAAAAGTTTACTTTTATCGGCTTAGAACCGTTAATAAGTGACGCACATCGTGGACTTGAAGCCATAGAGGAACCTGCAGGGCGATTGTCTAAAACCTGCATCAATCATTATTACAATCTCAATTGTTCTGATTGGCTGAATTTGTGCGATTCTTGTTGCAACAATGCATTGTGGCCAATAGTGAGCGAGCTTTAACCAATCAGAGATGATTGCGATCGTGACATTGTAGCTGTCAAACAACCGCGGTAGGGCCACAGCTGCGCGATTGTGGTAGAATGTCACGATCGCAATCACCTCTGATTGGATGACGCTCGCTCACTATTGGCTACAATGCATTGTTGCAAGTTGCAACAAGAATAGCACAAATTCAACTAATCACTACAATAATTGAGATTGTAATAATGATTGATGCAGGTTTTACGAAATCGCCCCACAGTGTTGATAGTTTTGAATCAAACTACTACCCACAGTACTCGCATTTTACTCTTTCTTCTCAGGACATACAAACAACTAAATAATCTCTATATATAAAAATGAATCGCCAAATGTGTTGCTGATCGCAAATCTCGAGAACAACTGAACCGATTTCGCTAATTCTTTTTTTATAATATTCCTTGAAGTACGAGGATGGTTTTTACGGAGGAAAAATTTAAATAATTGTAAGTATTAAAAAAAAAATTAAAGAATCGACTGTTAGGCGGTACGAAGTTCGCCGGGGCAGCTAGTCTTAAATATATAAAAGGAAAAGGTGACTGACTGACTGAATGACTGAGTGACTGACTGACTGACTGACTGACTGACTGACTGATCTATCAACGCACAGCTCAAACTACTGGACGGATCAGGCTGAAATTTTGCATGCAGATAGCTATTATGACGTAGGCATCCGCTAAGAAAGGATTTTTGAAAATTCAACCCCTAAGGGGGTGAAACACAGGTTTGAACTTTGTGTAGTCCACGCGGACGAAGTCGCGAGCATAAGCTAGTTTGTTATAAAATGATACTGTTGAATTTGGAACATCCTTTCTAGTTTCGAAGGTAATAGAAAGATTAGAAGTCTCTGAAAGAAGCTCTACATTGTTTAATTACGTATTGTACCTACCCATGTTTCGACTTGGTATAACTTCTGAAACAGTAATCAGGACGTCAAAGGTCCTCGACGTTCAAACCCGGTGGGGCTAGTCGTGTGGCAATGACGATGAGTTGCAATACCCTCAGGCTCGGCTCTTCAGAGGCATTGCGAGCGTAGAGGCTCGACACAGAAATAAACGGGGTGTCGTGCACAAAAGATAATCATCGCTATTCATCCCAACACCAAACTTATCCTGAACCTTCCGAAATGTGGTAATCCCTTATTATAAATGCGAAAGTGTGGTATATTCTGTGGTGTTGGTTTGTTGGTTTGTCCTTCAATCACGTCGTAACAGTGCAACGGATTGACGTGATTTTTTGCATGGGTATAGATAAAGACATGGAGAGTGACATAGGCTACTTTTTATCCCGGAGAATCAAAAAGTTCCCACGGGATTTAAAAACCTAATTCCACTCGGACGAAATCGCGGGCCTCAGCTAGTCTAAATATATAAAAGGGAAAGGTGACTGCCTGACTGATGACTATCAACGCACAGCTCAAACTAATGGATGGATCGGACTGAAAGCCATGCAGTAGCTATTATGATGTAGACATCCGCTAAGAAAGCATTTTTCGTAGGTGCAACATGATGTTACAATCTCTAGCACATAACTATATCAGGCCAGGTCATTATGGGTCCACTTGAACAGACGATCGAATGTAGTCCGAAATCAACCACCAAAACCGTCAGCCTATATCAGATCGTCTGTTAAGGCTTATAATCAACATTGTGCTTATCAATTAAAGGTGGGCTGCACTGCACGACACTGACACATGACCTTTTCATTGAATGACAATGCCTTATTGAATGAAACGGCTATTCTGGGAATGAAAGCCGATTGTGGAGTCGAGACAATGATAAAAATGTTTACTTAATACGTTCATGTGTGACATCATTTACTTGAAATACATATCCATACCTACTTCCAACTAACGACTCTGAATTCTAGAAACTAAACAATTCTAAATAGTGCTTACTCTACTTTAAACACTATGCGCAAGGTTGGTGCCAAAAATAACGAGGTTTGACAGTTTTACCATAGTTCCTCAATAGCTCAACCGGTAAAGGAGTGGACTGAAAACCGAAAGGTCGACGGTTCAAACCCCGTCCGTTGCACTATTGTCATACCTACTCCTAGCACAAGCTTGACGCTTAGTTGGAGAGGAAAGGGATAGTCATTTATCAGGGAATATTAGAAAACAAAGAAAAAAAAGTTCGCCACAGTTATAGTACGCAAACAGTTATAGTTCGCAACAGGTCGAGATAGCGATCCGGGTATGAGGGGGGGGGGGGGGGGGGCACACTCGCGCTTCATCCGCGCCGGGTTAGCGCGGGGGTCATCTCGACCTGTCGCGTACTATTGATTGACACCTTTAAACGAGCTTCGACGTCACTGGCAAGCTGGCACTGGATGGTCAAATGTTTCTACATTTGACGCCTATAAATAGCCTATTTTTCTTTGATTCACGACACCTCATAGCCTAACCTCTGACATATCGTCGATTCAGAATCAAACCGAGTGTTCCCTCACTCTAGTTTACACTGGTTTTATGTCTGTCCTTTTCTTATTACATCGGTAAGAAAAAGATGCGAATACTCTAAAATTTAGTTGGGATCAGAATCACTATACGACTTCCTTTTGTTTACCATGTGACGGGCACAAAATAACTCTAGTATCACGCGTGTCTAGCATCACTGTGACCTGCAAGGTCGTCACAACTGCGATCGCGTTGTTGAATCAAACCAGTTTTATGTCTTTTACTACCATTTTTATACAGGGCACCACAACTCCTAATAATCATGACTATATTATTTAAAGTATCTGTATCTATACCTTTTTCTTTTAAATATTGCTAAAAGAGAACGGAAAATAATTTTAAATTAAAGTGCTACTCTACAAATTTAAACAATATGCTCAAGATTGGCGCGTACAGTAATGGGCTGTCTATCCCTTTTTTATTTTTACATTGGTAAGAAAACTATGCTAGACTTAAAAAATCTAAAATTTAGTTACGTTCAGAATCAGTACCATTATTAAACGACTTCCTTTTGTTTACCATGTGACGGGCACAAAATAACTCTAGTATCGCGCGTGTCTAGCTAGCATCACTGTGACCTGCAAGGTCGTCACAACTGCGATCGCGTTGTTGAATCAAACCAGCTTATGTATTTTACTACTTTTTGTGACCGCATTTATACAGGTCACAACTCTGAATAATCCTGACTACATTATCAAGTATACAGTCAAGATGATTTTAGTTGTTTCTTTTTATGTTTAAATCACCTTCAAAATAACAATCACAAAAAACTTACGATTTACTAACATCTCGTTTTCAATTTTAAAGTTGATATACAAAAGCTTGGACCATTGTCTATTACGTAAGGACGTCTGCAATCCATTTCGACGACTTCCAAAACACATTGCCTCTGTAATTATGTGTTAGCAAACCGCAAACGACCTCCGAGGCTCTGACAGTTTGTCAACCTGTCCCGGCCAACGACAAGGGTTACGTACTAATGTGTCCTAAATCCTAATGGCACTTACTTCTGCCGCCTAGTTAGTAATCTTCTAACGTTCTCCTAACGTGGCTACTCGGTATACTGTCTTTGAATAACACTAATATTCTAGGTTTTTACTTATAGTATACTATACTTCACTGCCCATATTATAATTGCGATAGTGTGCTTGTTTGTTGGTCTGTCCTTCAATCACGTCTGAACGGAGCAACGGATCGATGTGACTTTTTACATGGATATAATTTGTACCTTGTTAAAGAAGGCCTGGAAAGTGGAGAGTGACATAGGCTAGTTTTTATCCCGCGAAAATCAAAAATTCTAAATTGGATATAGATTTTATTAAATGCGTGTTTCTTTTACATCAGCTTAATTGAAAGTCGCTTATAGTAATTGTTTTTAACAACACATTTACATTACCAGTTACCACTGCCTTTTCTCTTGCCCAGAACTGAAAATTTGCAAATGTGAAATGTTTAACCCATCCACTCTAACATCTGCATAAGCATGGAGTAAAATTGAGAATGAACTTTTAGTCGACCGACACGTCGCTACTGCGATTCTAAACTTTCCAAAGCAAATAGACACTTTTTGCGCTTATAATATAAGTATGGATTACTTTTTATTTTAATCTTATTATTTTAAACATTCAAGCGCAAAAACCTGCCTCGTCTCGTAACAGAAACCCGACGCTTACGACAAAACGAGTGGTTTTTTAATAACAGTAGTAGGTAAGTATAGAGTTTCAATGTCGTCACTTTGCTTGGTAAATGGTAATTGACAGAATTTTGATTATAGAGAGAGCCAGCGAGGGCCAGACCTTCGTTATTTTATAAAAGCGGTAAGTTTCTCTGCGTATTGTCCCCAACACAGATCAAGAACGATCAGCGGCCATGAAGTTTGGATCATGGTGGCTTTGGGAGATAGCAAGTAACAAAGGTGCAAAAATCTTTCGTCAAAGTATAAAGTGTAATTTTTTTTTATATTTTCTTTGAAATAGTATTAGAAATCACGTCACTTTATAAGTTTAAGGGTGTCTGGCAGGGGGTTGCCACGACTCCATGCCTGCGGGGAAGCGGGCAGCGGGCGCGTTGCCATGCATTCGATGCTCGGCACCCACTCTTTATTAGGACACGTCCTTTACAATTTCTTGTCAATATAAAAAGTTCGTTCTACACTCTGGCCGCGCTTCCCTGGGCTCCAGGATATTGTTTGGCAATGCATGACGTGATTTCAAATAAGGTCTGGCCCTCGCTGGCTCTTAGTCCATTAGTCAAATCGGTAGTTTTGCATCCACTCAAGTGGAACTACGGTTTCTAGGTCTTCCGCTTAAACAAAAACGGGGCAAGGACTCTTGGAACCGTACTACATTTCTAAGTTTTTCTCGTTCGTTCTGTTATGAGACTGAAATGATGCTATGGCACGTACGTTCCGTTTGATGAAGGGCTTTCTATTATGACCGGCCTTCGAACTTTAAAGGCTGAGCTATTAGTGCGCTTGCTTTTGTCTAGTTTCTGATGCTCATTGACACGGATTGAAAACGGCATTAGCTTTTGTTTGCGTTTTCTGTCTTTTTAACCGACTTCAAAAAAAGGAGGAGGTTCTCAATTCGTCGGAATCTTTTTTTTTTTTTTTATGTATGTTCTCCGATTACTCAAAAACGCCTGGACCGATTTTGAAAATTCTTTTTTTGTTTGAAAGGGTATACTTCAAAGTTGGTCCCATTTCAATTTGGTGAACATCTGATGAACATCTTCGAAGATAGATACTGGAACTCCTCAACGGATAAGAGTAAATTGCTCGCGATCAGTGTAATAACTTAGTAAACAGTAGATTTTTAACCAGTCATAGCATAATTCCATGGGGCCACTAAAAATTGTGAAATAAAAAAATTTTACAAAAAAAATAAAAACCGACTTCGTTACATAAACACTAAAAATTGAAAAATAATTTAATTTATTACCGAATATATTATGTATACAAGAGTTAATATAGTTCCATAATAATATTTTTTGGGGTCGGTGCCAATGAGGTGCCATTGTGGAGTCCCATAAAAATATGAAGTCCAGACGATTCGCGCAGCTAAAGCTAATTGGCACCGGCACCAAAAAGTATTATTATGGAACTATATTAACTCTTGTATACATAATATATTCGGTAATAAATTAAATTATTTTTCAATTTTTAGTGTTTATGTAACGAAGTCGGTTTTTATTTTTTTTTGTAAAAATTTTGTGTTATGAACTTCGTCCGCGTGGATTTATGTTTTTAAAAATCCCGTGCGAACTCTTTGATTTGGGGATGAAAATTATCTTACGACTTGCGGGTCGTCATTTCCGGGATGCAAGCTATACCTGTACCAAATTTCTTCGAAATCGGTTAGATGGATGGATCGTGAAGAGTTAAAAAAAGACAGACAGACTTACTTTCGCATTTATAATATACATAAGTATGGATATCGATATTGCCTACTTGGATACGTGATACAAATGTAAATCTAAGTACATTAAATGCAAATTGTTATGGATCATGAAATTCGAACGGGAAAAATATGTTAAGGACTTAAGAACAAACGTTTTCTTGTAATTTTCCGAGCTATACAAACATTTTTTTAAATTGTTCAAGCTTTTAGCGAGTTTGCGAAGGATTATTGCATTTTCTTTGATAAAAAATATACACACGGACAAATTTTTAGGAAGTTCTCTTTTTTTGGAAGTTAGTAAAAATTACGGGACATCTTTCTATTTAACTAGCTTATGCTCGCGACTTCGTACGCGTGGACTACACCAATTTCAAACCCCTATTTCACTCCCTTAGAGGTTGAATTTTCAAAAATCCTTTCATAATAGCTATCTACATGCCAAATTTCAGCCCGCTCCATCCAGTAGTTTGAGCTGTGCGTTGATAGATCAGTCAGTCAGTCAGTCAGTCATTCACCTTTTCATTTTATATATTTAGATTATATTTTTTACTCGACTACGGCAAAGTCAAAAGGAAGAGACATGATTTTAGCAGTCTATGTATGTTTGTATCAGATTCTGTGTGTTCCACCGTAGCGCCTAATTGTTTCTATATAAAATTCTGCGATATTATGGCTTATCCCTGTCATCTAATTTTTCCAGAGAATAAAGTAAGTCGGTATATAAGCAAAATGTTTTTTAATTGTTCACGGAAAAAATGTTCCTTTGAAAATATTTAGGTGAAAATAGACTTTGTATTTAATTTTGTCAACTAGTCTCTGTGTTACGAAACGTGTGAATATTGCATTGCAATCGTCTCAATTTTAGTTATTGGCTGAATATTATATTACTTTTGCTAAAACTGTGTATGCATAAAGTATCAGCCAATGCGATTACCTTTTGATCGAATTAATTTAGGTACATAGGAGCTAATACGAAAGAGCACTCCAAAAATACCTCGTATCCGAATCGTATAACAATATTTCATAGAATGATTTGGTTAGCTTTGCGGGAAATAATTTCGCTCCAAAACGCAGGTGAAAATGTATCCCTATATTTCGTTCCAATCATAAAGCATGACAGTCCGAATCGTAAAGTGAGCTCCCGAGGGCTTTATTTACAGCTTACCCGGAAACTTACAGCTCTTCGCTAACTTTACGTGCGTAGAGGAATAAGTTATGTACCTAATAAATAACTTGGAGCTACTGCTGCAATAGTGGTGTTTCTTAGGTGAATTAATTCCACTTTGAACACCCAGGTGATATCACGTTGACGATTAAAGTGGTATGGTATCATTATCATCATCCATCGTCACATACTAGCATTACATGTATGCAGACCATTTAAAGTATTGACCACACATGTGTAGTTCACGCGGACGAAGTCGCGGGCATAACCTAGTAGGTATATACATTCACCTACTCTTTTAGCAATAAGTAACTATTTTAATTCTTATGTTTCACATATTTCGAAGGTCTTTTTAGGGTTCCGTACCTCAAAAGGAAAAACGGAACCCTTATAGGATCACTTTGTTGTCTGTCTGTCTGTCTGTCAAGAAACCTACAGGGTACTTCCCGTTGACCTAGAATCATGAAATTTGGCAGGTAGGTAGATCTTATAGCTGACATTTGGGGAAAAATCTGAAAACCGTGAAGTTAGGGTTAGATCACACAAAAAAAATTAAATTGTGGTCATGAACTAATAATTAGTATTTTCAACTTTCGAAGTGAGTGACTATATCAAGTGGGGTATTATATGAAAGGTATTCACCTGTACATTCTAAAACAGATTTTTATTTGTTTTTATGCATCATAGTTTTTGAATTATCGTGCAAATTGTTTAAAAAACACGACTGTTTTACGGAACCCTCGTTGCGCGAGCCTGACTCGCACTTGGCCGGTTTTTATTGATAAGCCGATACGTATTCCGTTACAGGTATTTTGTTCTCGGCTTCTTTAATGTATAATGTAACTTGTGCAACCGGTTGGTAGGTGCTTCGTGGCTGATGCTCATAAAGAGAGGCTCGGCTTCGCTGACGCAAATTGAATTTCCCTATACTTATGCACCTACCTATAGTTACGTTACTTGATACTTTGATACTTAACCGATGTTGTTAACTACACACTTGACACCAACGGAAATTAGCTTAGTTTAGCGATTATGGAAGATGGTAAGGTCGATATTATATAATGTATGTATTTAAGTCTGTTCCACCACCACTTCAGTGGTCCGCGCACCCACGCACCCTACTAGTTTATAATAAGGGTACTGATATCGTCGAGAACGGTATTGCAATTTCGAGGATGAGATACCTATTGCAGTTTTCATTAAGGCTAACTAACTAGCTTTTATATGAAGGTTATTTTACTTTGAATAAGTTTGCCTATCCTTCCTTTCAAGAAAACTGAGGGTTCTAAGTTGCGTTATCATTGTGTAGACCCCGATGTTAAAGTTACAAAGTTTTCTCTAGGGGCATTGGTGATTGTATAAAGCAAATCGATAGCGAACTTTACTATAAAAACTTTTACTTATGAGTAGTATGCTTCAGTGTATTCAGTATAAAAGCAATGCACACGTATGGGATTTATTTCGTGTTCATAGATGAGTGCGTAGCGAGTTGGCTCATGAATAAGAGTCTCGGATGGGTTCTAAACTAGACAGCTATATCGATAAATTCGATACGTGAGCGTTGCCTGTAATACCTGCCACCCTCTATATTGAAGTCTCTGTGTTTTGTTTTAGGTGGTTTGAACAATTTGTTTATTTTATTTATTTACTTAGCTTATGCTCGCGACTTTCGTCCGCGTGGACTACACAAATTTCAAATCCCTATTTCACCCCCTGGGATAGAATTTTCAAAAATCCTTTCTTAGCGGATACCTGCGTCATAATAGCTATCTGCATGCCAAATTTCAGCTCGATCCGTCCAGCAGTTTGAGCTGTGCGTTGATAGATCAGTCAGACAGTCACCTTTTCATTTTATATATTTAGATGTATGTTATAAATAGAAAAACTCCAAAGGCTAATAATAGTAGACACTAAATTGGTTTAAGCAGAGTTATAGGTACAATTTAACAACAATAGCCGTAGTCAGTCAGTAGGAAGCGAATAGCAATCAGATCACAATAAGGCACGTTCCAGACTCGCGGACCACGGTAGACCACTTGTAGAGGACAAAGTAGTTGTTGACTGCTTTTGTTCTTTGTTAGCCATGAAGGGGAGATGGCAGGAATTAAAAGGATAATAGATATTTATACTGGTACATCACTAGTTAAAATATTGTACATTAAATACACTTGTAAATACAATTTAAAGTCAATAATGGGGCCGATTCTCTAGTACACAATCTCTAAACTAAACTAAATTAACTGGTCTAAATCTAGTGCTTTCCTTTTCCGCAAGCAACATTATGAAAGGGATAGCAATAGATTTAGACGTACCATTTTAGTTTAGCTTAGAGTTTGTGTACAACGGAATTAGCCACAATGTAACCGATCATTGGGGCTAATTCTGAGCACAACCTAATTTTAGAGTATTCGCATGCTCTTCTTACTAATGTAATATGAAAAGGACAGACACAGTTTGACAGTTTTAAATTTAATTTTTAGATAGTAAAACCCGTGATTTTAGCACGCACTCGCGAACCTACTGTTTAAATTTGTATTGTGCACTAAAATTTAGAGTCTTTAAATGTGAAAGTCATGTTCCGTTCCTTTTTTAGCATTAGTAAAAAGAAAAGGATGCAGACACTCTAAATTTAGTTTAGAGAGAGACGAGAGAATCGGGGCCATTGAGTTATGATTCTCTTGTACACAATCTCTAAACTAAACGAAATTAACAGGTCTAAATCTAGTGCTATCCTTTTCCGCAAGCAACATTATGAAAGGGATAGCAATAGATTAAGACGTGCCATTTTAGTTTAGTTTAGAGATTGTGTACAATGGAATTAGCCACAATGTTGGAAGTAAAACTTTTTTGGATTTTTTTATTCATATATAAGTTAGCCCTTGATTGTGATTTCACTTGGAGGTAAGTGAAGATGCATTCTAAGATTGTAGCGGGCTAACCTGGAAGGGGTATGGCAGTTTCATTAAAGCCCATACCCCTGGTCGGTTTCTATGCGGCATCGCACCGGAACGCTAAATCGCTTGGAGGCCACGGCCTAAGCCTCTCACCAGACCAGACAAGAAATTATAAAATTCCAAACCCCTGCCAGGAATCGAACCTGAGACCTCCCACTATAAAGACAACAGCGCTTACCACTGCGCCAGGGAGGTCGTCAGGTCTGATCGCAGCCAAGCGCTAGCGCATTAATTAAAAAAAATCCATTGTCTACGTCTGTCATAAAAGTATGTATTTTACAAGAATTTAAATGAGCAACAGTTTATCATGCATTGCTACTTTGCAAACTATTGGAGTGCGTCCTTAGCACAAATGCCTAGAATTGTAGAATATTGACTCTGTTGGGACGATTGAATAACGCCCACAGCCGACAATAGGTCTCTTAGGATTTATCTCTTTGTAATAATTTATCTGCTTTGGAATATGATGTAAGGTTTAGTTGATAACTAGCTTATGCTCGCGACTTCGTCCGCGTAGACTACACAAATTTCAAACCCCTATTTCACCCCCTTAGAGGTTGAATTTTCAAAAATCCTTTCATTCCTGCATTCTGCATGCCAAATTTCAGCCCGATCCGTCCAGTAGTTTGAGCTGTGCGTTGATAGATCAGTCAGTCAGTAATTCACCTTTTCCTTTTATATATTTAGATGATGTTATTGTCGTGTTCTATGAATAGAAGCGTTGAGAGTCTAATGGTAAAGACTTTTTCTTTGTCTCTGGTACTCAATTTCTAAACTAAACTAAATTAACAGGTCTAAATCTGGTGCTATCCTTTTCCGCAAGCAACATTATGAAAGGGATAGCAATAGATTAAGACGTGTCATTATAGTTTAGTTTAGAGGTTGTGTCCAACGGAAGTAGCCACAATATCTTTTTTTTTTTAAATTTGGATCAACAAACAGTAGCACGCAGTGCTTGGATAAAAAACAGTAATAATATAACATAGTATTAATATACGTGCTACCCACTACGTCAACCACATAGTAATATTATTAATTAATATACTTACATGTATAAAAATATAATATAAATGTAGAATAAAATATAAAGTTACATGTATAAAATATAAATAATGAATATATTAGTACCATACCATCTATCTAAATTAATAATATCAAAATAAATAAATAATACCCCTACAGTCGGTACAATCGTCCGAGAGACACGTTTTGCGTAATTGTTCTCACCATAATTTTATGCTAATTCACCTGTTCTTGCTTTATAGGAGGTTACGTCATCATAATTGAACATGCCCGGATGTTTTATATGTTTTTCATATCTTACTAGATGACTGAACCCCGCTTCGCGCAGGTGGTCTTGGTTGGAGTGTGATTTTTTTTTATAGAGATATCGAGCAAACGAGCAAGCGGGTCACCTGATGTTAAGTGATTACTGCCACCCATGAACATTTGCAGCACCAGAGGAACCGCCGATGCGTTGCCGGCCTTTTAGGAATTTGTTGGTCCGCCCCTTGAATAACCCCATGTTGTAATCTAGTGGGAACACCGCCGATGGGAGTTGGTTCCACAGTTTGCATGTACGTGGAAAGAGAACGATCTGGCACAGCGGACGGAATATCACTATCCAAATTATAAATGCGAAAGTGTGTTTGTTTTTTAGTTTGTCCTTCAATCACGTCGCATCGGATTAAGGTGATTTTTTACAAGAATATATTCAAAGACCTGGAAAGCGATATAGGCTACTTTTTATCCCGGAAACTCGAAGACTTCCCGCGGGATTTGTAAATACTTAAATCCACGCGGACGAAGTCGCTGGCAACAGCTAGTCTACTATATCTATTCACATCCACACGCCACCACACATGCCTGCTGCCATGCTTTGGGTCTATTTTATGACCCGCCATCCCTGAGGTCACGAGTGCACGGTGGGCTAGGTGTGGGAACAAATAATGTTACTTCTTGCACGGCGGACGGTACGGAACCTTTGGTGTGCGAGTCCGACTCGCACTTGGTCGATTTTTTTACCAGGGCATCACGCGTAACATTCACTCCACAATCATTACGTCTGGCGTTTACAAAAAACTACTTGTTCTGTTCACGCCCGATTAGCGCTCATCTCCTTGGCCGCGGTTTCTTGTGTCATTGTCAATCACTGCATTTCAAACATGAATCTAAATGTATTAAAGGAAAAGTTTACTGATCTATCAACGCACAGTACTCATCACTTACCACCCAGTGAGTTCGCAGTCAAGGGCTAACTTGTAATGGAGTAATAATGAAAATTTGACGGATCGGGTCGGGCATGCAGAATGCAGATAGCTACTATGACGTAGACGTAGCTAAGAACGGATTTTTAAAAATTCGACCCTTAAAGGGGTAAAATAGGGGTTTGAAATTTATGTTGTCCACGCGGACGAAGTCGCGGGCATAAGCTAGTTTAAAATAATAATAATAAGCAGTGGCTTTGGACATTGCCAAAGTGGTCAAGTAAAGGACGCCCGTCAAGCGTGAAGAATGAAGTGACTTTTTATATTAAAGACGTTTTATGACTACGTAACGGCGCTATAATGCCTGAATAATGCTGTTACCAATTTTAATGCTGAAAGTTTTTTTTATGGAAAGCGGCCTCTAAAAGTTATGGTGCAATTTGGTATATATTCGATATGGCGATATTCGAAAACCATGCGGGTGTTCGAATAATCAGTGATCCGGCTGATGGATGGAATTGCAAATGCATTTCCAATTATACATGCTTCCACTGCTGGATGTAGATATTTTCGAAAGTACGCTACCGAAATGTGGTCCTCCGCTCTCCTCATCCATCCGCTTCCTGTGGTCCTTTCCACATTCCAACTTCACAACCATAAATGTGTTACTACTATGTACATGATATTATGTCCACAACACATCTGCCCCAATGTCCGTCGTTTCTGTGACAGACATGACCACTTCAGCTTGCTACAGTGCGACAATGCTATCTTGGCGCGTGGTGAAAATCGGAGCTAACGTTGCCGTCAAGTGTCCCCTTTGTTCTTGCTTGAATATTCTAAGCCTTTGTTCACCAACAGCTCCCCCCTATCAGACACGCTACGGGACACAACAGGCTACTGGAATTCGCGCACCATTGGCATAAGAGGCGAATCAGGTCGGAACGTACAGGTGCCAGGCCGGCACCACGGAGGAGCAGCAGCGGAGATCACAGCTATGTTAGTGACGTCTAGCCCCCAAGGGGGGAGAGTGAGCATAAGGGACAAGGAAGAGACAAAATAATTTGTAGGGAGTCAGGAAGGCGCCCCGGGAAAATGCCAAGAGCAAGTACCGAACGGGCGCCCTCCCGCGCGATTCGGCCCATATAACCGAGAGGTTGGTGGGGCCATGGGAGGTGGAGGGTTGTCCCGCCCCCCTATCAATGTCATTCAAGTGCCAAGAGAGCCTTGTCGCACTGTACAGTACGTTGAGCTATATCGGTCACTTAGTTCTCCTACCAAATTCAGTATAGCTTTTCAATTTCATAGAAAAGTTAAGTCAGTTTCAACTGTTTACGTCATTTGTACACGTTATACAAACACCGCAGTAGGGAAATGTATAGGGAAACAAACAAAACCCATTTGCACTACATAGGTTCCCAGCAGCCAACTTTATTTCATTGCATTTTCAACTCGTTGCGGAGTCTGCGAAATGGGATTACTTATTGGTTCGATATTTTAAACGGTTCACCGTGAAAATAGAGCATAGTATTTAATGTTGGAAATATTGAATAATTTATTCAGAGCAAATCTCTCTTTCTTGTATTTGGCTGCGGTCTTATCTGGTGGTAAGTGACGATGATGGAAGGGGACGGACGGACAGACAGACAGACAACGAAGTGAGCCTATAAGAGTTCCTTTTGAGGAGGTACGAGGAACCCTAAAAATTAACATACAGGTTTACTTAAGCGCCACTTATATAAGACTAGCTTATGCTCGCGACTTGGTCCGTGTGGACTACACAAATTTCAAACCCCTATTTAACCCCCTTAGGGGTTGAATTTTCAAAAATTTAAAACAAGATAGAATAGGCATTTTCTAGGTAAACGCGTCCCATCTTAGGCCACATCATCACTTCCCATCAGGTGTGATTGTGGTCATGCGTATACCTATAATGAATAAATAAAAATAAAAATAAATAATAAAATAAATAAAAAATCCTTTCTTAGCGGGATGCCTAAGGGGTTGAATTTTCAAAAATTTAAAACAAGAGTGAATAGGCATTTTCTAGGTAAACGCGTCCCATCTTAGGCCACATCATCACTTCCCATCAGGTGTGATTGTGGTCATGCGTATACCTATAATGAATAAATAAAAATAAAAATAAATAATTAAATAAATAAAAAATCCTTTCTTAGCGGGATGCCTAAGGGGTTGAATTTCAAAAATTTAAAACAAGAGTGAATAGGCATTTTCTAGGTAAACGCGTCCCATCTTAGGCCACATCATCACTTCCCATCAGGTGTGATTGTGGTCATGCGTATACCTATAATGAATAAATAAAAATAAAAATAAATAATTAAATAAATAAAAAATCCTTTCTTAGCGGATGCCTACGTCATTATATTTATCTGCATGCCAAATTTCAGCTCGATCCATCTAGTAGTTTGAGCTGTGCGTTGGCGTTGATAGATCAGTCAGTCAGTCGCCTTTTTTTATATATTTTGATTAAAGCTCATTTCACACTACGCAAGCGTTCCCCACTGTGCAAGGAAGGTCTTTGGAGTTTGATGAATAATATCCAAATTCAATTTGAAGATAAAATCAACTTGCTATTGTTTACTTTGTTCAAGAGGTCTCATTTAGCCCATCCGTTCCAACAAATTTGGCATTTGTTTCTGTTATTTGTTACCCTGCATCCGTGCCAAGAAACATTAAGATTCAAGTGCTTTACAGGTTAATCTTATCCAGACCAGCTTAAATTGTCCAACTCACTTTAGAGTCTAGCATTCTAGTTCTGAGCGAATAGCTCGTGCTTGTAGCTATACCGACTTACATAAAGCTATTAAACAATATACTTCCTTTATACTACTTCCTTAATTTAAGAGAAAATTGAAAAAACCTATTGATAGAAAAGACATATTATTCGATTAATGATTACCTTGTAGAGAAGTTTTAGTTTTATTTTAATTTTTGACATTTTTAATAAATACTATTATTGAAATTTGTTTTTTTTGGTGACGAATTTTATCAAACTATGTACACGTTGTTAGGTATATCATAACATATTGCATGCTAATAGGCAGAATTTGGCTGTACCTTTTTGTTTTTGTAACATCTCCACTGTTTACCCAGATTCGCAATAAAGAAATTTGAATTGAATTGAATACTTTATATGTATATGTACTTTCTTATGTGCGTTATGTGGGCTTTAAGTAATTAAATATCACTTGCTTTAACTACCGTTGTTCTTGTAAATAAACTAATCAGGTGTCCTGAATTCCGAGTCAATTTAGCCAAATGGTAAAATATTTTAAGTAGAGATAACTAAGAAGTCATAACAATGGATATTATGCTAAAATATTTTAAGAAAAGAACTTAGATAAGGGAATGGACCTTAATTGCTTTATAATGAGTTTGGTGGCGATAAAAAATTTTTTTTTTAAAGGGGAACTTGGGTTTCTTACTTTGTTCGATGTTTTGAATTTTCTTAAAGACTTTTACATTGTTTTATATATTTTGATTAAAGCTCATTTCACACTACGCAAGCGTTCCCCACTGTGCAAGGAAGGTCTTTGGAGTTTGATGAATAATATCCAAATTCAATTTGAAGATAAAATCAACTTGCTATTGTTTACTTTGTTCAAGAGGTCTCATTTAGCCCATCCGTTCCAACAAATTTGGCATTTGTTTCTGTTATTTGTTACCCTGCATCCGTGCCAAGAAACATTAAGATTCAAGTGCTTTACAGGTTAATCTTATCCAGACCAGCTTAAATTGTCCAACTCACTTTAGAGTCTAGCATTCTAGTTCTGAGCGAATAGCTCGTGCTTGTAGCTATACCGACTTACATAAAGCTATTAAACAATATACTTCCTTTATACTACTTCCTTAATTTAAGAGAAAATTGAAAAAACCTATTGATAGAAAAGACATATTATTCGATTAATGATTACCTTGTAGAGAAGTTTTAGTTTTATTTTAATTTTTGACATTTTTAATAAATACTATTATTGAAATTTGTTTTTTTTGGTGACGAATTTTATCAAAACTATGTACACGTTGTTAGGTATATCATAACATATTGCATGCTAATAGGCAGAATTTGTCTGTACCTTTTTGTTTTTGTAACATCTCCACTGTTTACCCAGATTCGCAATAAAGAAATTTGAATTGAATTGAATACTTTATATGTAGGTATATGTACTTTCTTATGTGCGTTATGTGGGCTTTAAGTAATTAAATATCACTTGCTTTAACTACCGTTGTTCTTGTAAATAAACTAATCAGGTGTCCTGAATTCCGAGTCAATTTAGCCAAATGGTAAAATATTTTAAGTAGAGATAACTAAGAAGTCATAACAATGGATATTATGCTAAAATATTTTAAGAAAAGAACTTAGATAAGGGAATGGACCTTAATTGCTTTATAATGAGTTTGGTGGCGATAAAAAATTTTTTTTTTAAAGGGGAACTTGGGTTTCTTACTTTGTTCGATGTTTTGAATTTTCTTAAAGACTTTTACATTGCTGTATGTCAGCCTTATCAATACTAATACAGTCTGAATCATTTTGAATGATAGATTTGAACTGTAAGCAGAAAAAAAGCAGTCCTCTGCACTTGGTCGCCTGTAAGCGACCATTTAATTAAAGTCATAGACTTGGACGGTTGGTCAACAACAAATGATTGATGAATGCGGATGAATCAATGATCAAAATCGATGGATGAAGTCCCAACCTTGGAGGTTTTGTTGGTTTGATAAGTTCAAAATTAATCGATCAGACTCAATTACAGCTTATAGGTTTCTTTTCTTTCACTTACATTACATTTAAACTAATTTTGCTTTTCTTATTAAAAAAGCCGGCCAAGTGCTAGGCAAGACTCGCGCACCGAGGGTTCCGTACTACAGTCGTATTTTTTCGACATTATGCACGATAAATCAGAAACTATTATATGCATAAAAATAAATAAAACTCTGTTTTAGAATGTACAGGTAAAGCCCTTTTATATTATGATACCCCACTTGATCTTCTTATCTTACTTTGAAAATTGAAAATACTTATTATTTGTCTATCACATTACAATTTAGGTTAAGTATATATGTAAATTTTTTGATTTTAATTTAATTATTTCTGATTGTATTACTTTTCTCTCGTTTCCTGCGTACAATCAGGCTAAGCTCTTATATGAATTAGTTAAAAATTAAAAATAGTTTAAAATTAGAGGGAATAACTAACGAAGCGAAATAGTCACTAAGTGACTAAGCTTCTTAATAAAGAGGAAAAAAATGCACATCATATACATCACATTGGTTTGTTGGTAAAGCTCCATTTTATCTGCTCGTGCGTATGCTTGAGTGACACACTTGCGAACCAGAGCGTCAACAGAATTGAACCGCACGGGTACTATTGTGGATTTCGCAGGGCGTACTTTTGTCTCTTGACAGCCACTGGAGCGTTTTGCGCTCACAGTTTTTTTTACAGATTGATTGCGATGTCAACTGATCTTACCAGATGCATTAATAACATGCATCTAGTAAGATTAGATTCGAATTTAAATTTTGAATTTAGCGCAATTTCCTGACGGACCTTCTAATTTAGTGCTTCCTTGTACCTTCAAGTCAAGAGTGAATACGCATCTTCTAGGCAAGCGCGCTCCATTTTTTGGCTGCATAATCACTTGCCACCAGCTAGGTGACTCGCTAACTCAGTGTATAAGACAGAATGATAGCCACCGAGGTTGGAATGTAGAAATACATTGCTGCTTCACAAGTGGTAGTAAAATATTTTTTCGTAGAAAACCTTCAACGGATTAAAATAATGAGCTCTGTGGCTATTGTTCAATGTTAGACACTGAGTTAGAGAATCACCCCACAGGTCTGATTGCAGTCAAGCGCTAGTCTATAAATTAAAAAATATATATATATAGCGGCATGAGGTAAAATGCAGTTTATAAGCGTGGTATAAACCTTTTAATTCCGTGCCATTTAAGTAGGTTATCGCAGTAAATAAAGTTTGAAAATTTGCGGCTTTTGCTCATGACGTTGTTTTCGTCGGTTGTTTTTGAATGCCTTTTATGATGACCTTGGCATTTCGTGGTTGTACAGTTTTAAGCTACCGTTCCGTTTTGTTATTTAACTTATGTACCTATCTACTATAGATGATGCCCGCGACTTCGCCCGCGTGGATTTAGGTTGGTAAAAATCCCGTGGAAACTGTTTGGTTTTCCGGGATAAAAAATAGCCAACGTCACTCACGAGGTCTTAAACTATATCCACGCAAAACATCACGCCAACCCGTTGCTCCGTTGCGGCGTGATTGAAGAACAAACTAATAATCCACGTGTATTTAGGTTGCTAAAAATCCTTAGATAGTTATCTTTAGTTTTCCGAAATAAAAAGTAGAGCACTTTTTGACGCATGTAAGCTCATCATCACCATCATGATCAACCCATCACCGGCTCACTACAGAGCACGGGTCTCCTCGCATAGTGGGAAGGGTTTTGGCCATAGTCTACCACGCTGGCCATGTGCGGATTGGTAGACTTCACACACCTTTGAGAACATTATGGAGAACTCTCAGGTATGCAGGTTTCCTCACGATGTTAGTGGTAGCTTTTCCTGTGATAGCCTAGTCGGTAGGACGTCCACCTTCTGATCGGAGGTCGGGGGCTCGATCCCGGGCACGCATCTCTAACTTTTCGGAGCTATGTGCGTTTTTAATAATTTAATATCACTTGCTTTAACGGTGAAGGAAAACATCATGTAAGCTCATGCTGTAATTATTCATTTGTATAACACTGATTTTTTTTTAAATCTGACATTTTGTAAGGATCTTATACTGATGATCTATATGCCAGCGAAAGGAATATTCTAAGCGCGTGATAAATAATATAATATCACAAAACAAATGCTTAAGTTTGTGTCTTAGCTGCGATTTATCCTCATCTCTCTTGTTATGTTATTCGTTAACTTTTTGCTTGTTAGAGTTTCGTCCAAAACTTTTTCATCTTATTGTCTAGGGAAAAATCCGTGCATGTTGGAAACTTTGTCTGGAAAAGTATCAAAACAGTTCATCTAAAATCCAAAAATGTAATAATTGGGTATTTGACTCCAATTTTTTTATTACTTTATTATAAACTAGGATAAAAACAATGACGTAAACTGAAAAAACTAATTAAATGGATCAAATAACAAAAGAGTTATAAGCATTTAAATATATCTGATTAGACAGAGGTAACGATATAGAATTTTAACTTTGTAAATCTTTGTTGGAATTTAATATTTTTTTCAGCGTACGTCATTATTTTTATCCTAGTTTATAATAAAGTAATAATATTTATCAAATTCAAAAGTAGTAAAGTACCCAATTATAAACATAGCAAAACATCTTGATTAAATAATAAAAGTTTAATTTGAATTTAACTGCTGTAGGCGTTTATTGTCTTACATTTACACATACTTGAATCGTTGATTACATTTAATACCTATGTTATTACTTAGTATGGGATTCTAATACCGTGAGCCAATGTCGAATGATAATAATCATCTCTTAAATTAGACACTAACAATAACCTCTATGACTGTGCAGAATACATACCTATTCGTATGTATGTCATCCCAATTACGCCTTTATTACTTGGGGTTATGGGCTAGTTTATGGAAAACATAAGGAAAACAATTGATTTTAGCCTCTAATGCCATTGTAATAGGTACGTAAAGCCATTCATGAGGTATCAGCGTATAGGGTTGCCAGTTCATAATATAAAAATCGAAAAATTCCTTATGTTTAGAATTTTTTGACATACCTAATATTTCGAGTTGAATCATAACTTTGTACCATATCTTTTTCCCACGATGCAAATTAGAAATGGAACCAACTCCCTTCGGTGGTGTTCCCAATAGATTTGAACATGAGGTTATTAAAAGGGCACATCAACAAATTCTTCATAAGGCGGTAACGCATTTTCGATTCCTTTGGTGCTGCAAATGCTCATGAAAGGCGATAGTCGCTTAACATCAGGTGTGTGACCCGTGTGCTCGTTTGCTTGCTGTTTATATACATATTTTTAAAAATCCATACGTATCGCAAAAAATCTTGTCACCTGGGTGACCCTACGCAAGAGAAAATAGAGGAAACGTGCCTAATGCCTATTCAATAAAATGATGATATTCTATTAATCTTGGCCTACAGCCAAAATCCTTAGCCTTTTCCTCCATAGTGCCGTTAGTTTCATACTAACGTGTCTCATTTATTCATTCATTCATTCATTGATTCAAGTATATTAGTGACTAGCTGATGCCCGTGACTTCGTCCGCGTAGATTTACATTTTTCAAAATCCCGCGGGAACTCTTTGGTTTTCCGGGATAAAAAGTAGCCTATATGTTAATCCAGGGTATAATCTATCTCCATTCCAAATTTCAGCCAAATCCGTGCAGTGGTTTTTGTTTGAAAGAGTAACAAACATACACACACACACACACATACAAACTTTCGCCTTTATAATATTAGTAGTGTGATATCATTTGAGATATTTTTGTATAGAAATTTACAATATTTTTCTCTGAAAATATTATTGTTAAACAAAAAAAAATATTTTTTCAAAGTTATAATTCAAAATCGGTTTTTTGGAATTTTGCACCAGGTCTTTAATCTTTACTAGATGATGCCCGCGACATCGTCCGCGTAGATTTATGTTTTTACAAATCCCGCGGAACCTCTGATTTTCCTGGATAAACGGATAACAATAAAATGATATTCGATTCATCTTGGCTTATAGCCAATATCCTTAGTTTCCTCCATAGGGCCATTAGTTTCATACTTACTCGTACGTGTCTCATTTATGAAATTGATGAGGGTGTACTAAACTGTTACAATTTCAGTCTTTGATGTAGCCCTCAGAGATTTCACAATAAAAGTCGATATGAATAAAGTCAAGGGTGTCCCATTTTGATAAGTCCTGCAAGGTTTGATAAGTATTTTTTTATAACTTGATCGCCCATACTGCTTAAAACTCACAAGGGTTTTCGTAAACCTAAAACGTTTCTTGAATTTTAAAACTAAAAGAATTGTGGAATTCTTTTTGATTTCCCGTTTGCGCTTAAATTTCCTATCGTCAGCGAGCTTTGATTTTGAGAACGATTTTTCACTAGCTTCTCGTGCACAATTGAGATATTGGAGTGAATAATTCAAGTCAGCTCAAGTAATGGCGTCCACTTTATTTTTTCATCGATTACAAACCCTTGACTGCGATCTCATCTGGTGGTAAGGGATAATGCAGTCTAAGGGTGAGATCTATAGAGCGCACTCTGACTTTGCTTAGACTTAATACAGAGTTAAAACAAGACAGAGCTATATCTCTCACATAAATCTGCCTCGTTTTAACTCAATCGTCAAAGTGCGCTCTATAGATCTCAGCCTAAGATGGACGTGGGCTACCTTTTTTAGGGCGTCCTCCCCTCTACGACTCACCTCATACCCCGATTACAGTACCCGGCAGGAAATATTGTACATCGACCTTTAGAAAAAGATAGCGGTTTCGTGGAGCGTTGTCTCTGTCGTTGAGACCGACAAAACGTCACATACGTATGCGTGATAGAGATAACGCTCTACAAAGCCGAAATCTTATTCTAAAGGTCGATGGACAATATTTCTTGCCGTGGCGCCTGCCAGTGACGTCAAAGCGTTTCATTTTACAAGATCTCTAACTGTCGTGAACTGTGCCTTTATAGTCACAGAATATACTGAAATGCTATAGTTTCGAGTGCAATATTGGAATGAATAATCAATGTCAGCACAAGGCATAAGGGCGTCGACTCAGCTCAGGTGTTTCATAATGATATGTAAATGCGTCTCGGTGGAGCAGCTGTGCGAGTGCATCATTAGTGTATTACGTTTATAGTACGGGTATTTATTTATTTATCATCATCATCATCATCATCATCATCGCGTGCCTTCTTCGAAACGAAGTTTGGAGGTCATCATGCGAAAAGCCTCACTATTTAAAGCCGCCTCTTTTAACTTTGGGTAACTAAGCCCTGCCCACCCTCTTATATCGTCCAACCTTTTGTTTTTGGCGACCTGGAGCTCTTTTGCCTTCAATTCTTCCTTCCAAAACTAATCTTGTATACGGTTCTCGTTTATCTACATTTACTATGGTCGGATCATGGAGAACACATAAAACGTTTATTATGTCCGTCTCCAGGATATAAGAAGCTATCGCTGTGCTTTACGTCAAGATCGGTTCCGCAGTTGACGTGAAAATTTAAAATAGAGAAATAGAAACAGGAATTTAAAATGTGCAACCACTCGAGACTAGAGAACAAACATTGCCCCCATATCATTACTGCAAACGTTGCTTTTGAAAACCCCCAGTTTGCAATCCCCGCGGCTACGTGGACGTACGACCATTATTATTTCAATGCGCGCACTTTACTTATTTCCATTTTCATAGTCTCTACTCTAGTCTGTACAGTTTATACTGCGTCATTTTTCTCTTAATGGCTGGTTACATTACTCCTGTAACTAGCATACCAGTCCGCGATCAAGTTTATCAGCAGGTAACCGCGATCTACCAACACTGCTTTTTGCCGCAAGGTTGCTATTTTAGCAGCTCGGAGGTTGGAACCGTAAGTTCTAAATTTTAACGATACTTCGAGCTATGTGCCCCCCACTTTTTTTTTTTTTTTTTTTTTTTTTTTTTTTTTTTTTTTTTTTTTTTTTTTTTTTTTTTTTTTTTTTTTTAATAGATATAGCGAGCAAGCGAGCAGGCGGGTCACCTGATGTTAAGTGATTACCGCCGCCCATGAACATTTGCAGCACCAGAGGAGCCGCCGATGCGTTGCCGGCCTTTTAGGAATTTGTTGGTCCGCCCCTTGAATAACCCCATGTTATAATCTAGTGGGAACACCGCCGGTGGGAGTCCACTGTCACTTTATCGTCGCTGCTCGGTGAGCCATGTCGGTTACCTTGGATCTTTTACGAATTTCTATTTAATCACGTAAATGCATACAGAAATAATGTGATCAAGATTTTGATGAGATTAAGGTTTAGTTACTGAACCTGAGCAATTCCAGGAACCACATTGGCAATCTGCTTTTCAATCCAATTCGCTTTTTGGAACACAGTGCAATGTACTCGTAACAGTATTCACATGCTCAAGTGAATGTATTGGATTTAGCTACTGGAATAATATAAACCGGGCATTATTTCCATTTTCATGGTCTGCCTACTCACACCACCATTATTCTCTTCAACTTTTTCCTACGAACTTTGTCCATAATGTTCTTATCTTTTAATCCCACCGTGGCATTAAACCTGACGTGGCTGCGTCCCTGAGATTCTGCTTTAAAAAGTCTTTTGACGTCTTCTCTTTTAAAATACGTAATTAGATTGTCTGAAAATAATTTAATTAGGAGTTTTCTTTTTGTTTTGTCTGCTTGGCTTCCGTTTTCGTCAAAAAGTTTTCATCGTGATTTCTAATACTATTCCGAAAAAAATATAAAAAACCAGATGAAGCCCGCGACTTCGTCCATAGGTTTTTAATAATCCCGTGGGAACTCTTTATTTTCGGGATAAAAAGTAGCCTATGTCCTTCCCCGGGATGTAAGCTAACTCTATACCAAATTTCATCGAAATCGAATTTATAGGCTGTGAAAAGCTAGCAGACAGACAGACATGACAGATACACTTTCGCATTTATAATATTACTATGTATTACACTTTATACTTTGACGTAAGATTTTTTACACCTTTGTTACCTGTTATCTGCTAAAGCCACCATGATCCAAATTTCATTTCGCTGCTCGTTCCTACCTGTGTTGGGGACAAGAGAAAATTTCAACTTCTATAAAATAGCGAAGGTCTTCACAAGGTTCTCTCTCTGTGATAAAAAATAAAAATAAAATATTTTTTATTCTATTAAACTTTTACAAGTATTTTCGAATCGTCAACAGCATCTACCACTGGTTCGGAATGCCTTTCCTACCGAGAAGAACCAGCAAGAAACTCGGCGGTTGCTCTTTCAAAGATTTGATATACAATATTATGCCGTGTATAAGAAAAGTATTTGCAGTACTGCGCGTTGACGTTTGACAACTAAATATCTACTCTGGGCTGCAAATGTTCGCCTATTAGTCCCTTCCTATTGATGTTTGCTCTCACGGCAAACATTTGTCCGCCGTCTGAACACACCCAGTCCTTTTATTATACCTATTTGTAAACCCTGTCTGTCCGTCCTTTACAAACACTATTTAAACTAACTAAGCTGGGCGATCTAATAAAATCGTTTAAATAATGCTTTGATCGAAGGATTTTGTGAGTTTATGTGTTTTACGATCAAACGGGCTAGGGCTGTCTGAATATGCAAATATCTCGATTTAGTATCCATCTGGTATCAGTAGAGACATCCACACTTACATATGTATACAAATATTATAAATGCGAAAGTGTGTCTGTCTGTCTGGTAGCTTTTCACAGCCCAACAGTTTAACCGATTTTGATGAAATTTGGTACAGAGTTACCTTACATCCCGGGGACGGACAAAGGCTACTTTTTATCCCAGAAAATCAGAGTTCCCACGGGATTCTTAAAGGCCCATCCGTTTAAATGATTATTGTGGCTAATTCCGTTGTACACAATCTCTAAACTAAACTAAAATGGCACGTCTAAATCTATTGCTATCCCTTTCATAATGATGCTTGCGGAAAAGGATAGCACTAGATTTAGACCTGTTAATTTAGTTTAGTTTAGAGATTGTGTACAAGAAAATCGGCCCCAATATCGGTATAGAGGTAAGGTAGTTTGCGTCTCGAAAATTTACACTACAGAGACATGCCATTTTTTTATCCCGTAAAATCAAAGAGTTCCCACGGGCTTTTTAAAACCTAAATCAACTCGGACGTAGTCGCGGGCATCAGCTAGTGATATTATAATATAAACGACTAGCTTATGCTCGCGACTTCGTCCGCGGGGACTACACAAATTTCAAACCCCTATTTCACCCCCTTAGGGGTTGTAATTTCAAAAATCCTTTCTTAGCGGATGCCTACGTCATAATAGCTATCTGCATGCCAAATTTCAGCCCGATCCGTCCAGTAGTTTAAGCTGTGCGTTGATAGATCAGTCAGTCAGTCAGTCAGTCATTCAGTCAGTCAGTCAGTCAGTCAGTCAGTCACCTTTTCCTTTTATATATTTAGATGATAGCTTAGTGGTCAGGAAACTTTCTGTAAACTTTCAAAGTTGTGTGCCTTATATGTGCCTATAAGGAAAACATCGCGAGGAAACTGTTCTAAAAATGTTTTAAATAAAATGTCTTTTGTTTTTTTTAACTGGTTTTATCCACACCAGGTTGGAATTCTCTTCTATTCAATCAGCTCAAAGATTTCATACAAATCTTTGTACCTTTTGTAACATTGACTCCCCAATCTTCATCTGACAAACCTGAGAGCGTGCTTAAATTTCATTAAGTTTGATTGCGTAATCAAAGAAGAATTAAACTTCTTTTGAATGGGAGGCGCTCCCATTCAATATTGGTTCATTTTTAATCGGACACCTTTCTATTATGAACCAGATAGGCATCGGTCCCCTATTTCCGAAATCGCGGATAGTCCGGCACGTTTCCGTCCGTACCGCACTACCGGAAAATAACCGCACCCACTCAACCGTGGTTATCTCTTCACTACACTGCGATCTTGAAATGTTCAACTCAACGGAGTAGGTATAATAGAAAAGCGCCCTGCCTCGTTTAGATGTTAACTAGTACACAAGTTTGTCTTTCCACTACACTTGCCTGCATAATATAATATGGTGGGGGAAAGGATTGGGGTAAGTTTAGTATATCTCTTCCTATCTTCTACTATCACTTATTATATCCATATTAAGTATTATAAACGGCCCGTCAGATCTTGGAGCCCGCTTGCATCTTGGAGACGGATAATATGTGCTACTTTTTATCCCAAAGAATCTGAGTTCCAACGTGTTATCAACGCAGCTCAAACCGTTAAATCTAGAAGCATGTACTGCAAAGCTCTACCGCAAATCGTCACTATGAAAGAATTTTCGGAAAATCCAAGCGAGTCAAGCCAGGTTGAGTAATGTACCGCTATAGTATATTATATATAGCTTTTCTAAGATGGGGCATTAATAGATAGATGAATTATAGAGATAGAATATTTAGCATTGTTTGGTAATATGAATTACGGGTATTTATTATAACTTTTATGGTTTTGTGAGCTGTACGTTAATTAGATTAGAGTGGAACTAAGCAATGAGCCAGCAGCCAAGTTAGTAATAGGTATTAATTTGAGTTGTGCACGCCAACCATTAAAGAATGGTATTTTTAATATTTTTCGTCCGCGTGGACTACACAAATTTCAAACCCCTATTTCACCCCCTTAGGGGTTGAATTTTCAAAAATCCTTTCTTAGCGGATGCCTGCATCATAATAACTAGCGGCATGCCAAATTTCAGCCCAATCCGTCCAGTAGTTTGAGCTGTGCGTTGATAGATCAGTCAGTCAGTCAGTCAGTCAGTCAGTCAGTCGCCTTTTCCTTTTATATATTTAGATTAGATTAATAGAGAGCTATGAATCAATAATAAAAAAAAACAAAAAAGGCCGAGTTGAGAACCACCTCCTTTTTGGAAGTCGGTTAAAAATAAGGCATGCACTAGTTTTACTCGAAGTACAATAGCCATTGTGAATTTTGATTTTGGAAGGATTATTCTCTAGGGTTTATGGGTATACCTAGGTTATGAAAGTAACTCGCATCATTCGAACGAAGCACAGCGTTGACATAAAGATGGGACATGAATACAAACTGAGTGTATTGTGTGAAACGAAATGATGAGGGTACCTACTACCTACCGCCTTCCGCCTTCTGCCTACCATTCCATTAACTGTATCACAGTGTATACAGATTTCGAGGGAAAATTGTTTGGGAAATGGTTTTGACATGTAATTGATACCTACATATTTTTTTGTCATACTCTCTATCGCCTTTGGAATAGGACATGCTGTCGTCTTTTTAAATGGACTCTACGTTTATATAATGTCATAAGCAAAACCTGTTGTGCGTAGGTAAAAAATTGTATTATTTTTTGCTAAGTTGATAATCGCCCACCTAAGTATAACTTCGGTATGGTTACAAAATATACTGATTTAGGTCCGCAGCAGACAAAGCTTTTAGCAATCGATCGGCGATTTAGTTACAGATAGATTACGATTTACGGTATATGAACTTTTGTGACTTTATTTTTTATTTCGATACAAGTTACCCCTTGAATAGAATAGAATATATTTTATTCAAGTAAACTTTTTACAAGTGCTTTTGAATCGTCAGGTAGTTTGAATTTACCACTGGTTCGGAATGCCGTGACTGCGATCTCGTCTGGTAGTAAGTGATGATGCAGTCTAAGATGGAAAGGGTATGACAGTTTCATTGAATCCATATCCCCTACGCGGAACATTACCGGAACGCTCGCGAATAGCTCGGCGGTACGTATTTGCCGGTAGGGTGGTAACTAGCCATGTCTGAAGTCTCCCACCAGAGCAGACCAAAGATAATTTAGAAATAATAAGTTCCGAAACTGTCCCCGTCGAAACCTCCCACTTATAACACCACAGTTCCTCGTATCAAATCGTCGCGGCTTCGACGTCACAGGCAGGCGTCAAATGTTCCTGACGCTAGGTAGCCTACGAATAGCCTATTCTTCTTTGATTTCACGTCACCCATAGCCATATCGTAGATTCAGGATCAAACAGAGAGTTCCCTCACTCGGTTCACTCTGACTGCGCTGGGGAGGTCGTCAAAATGACGTTTTTGCATGTCAAGCACGGCAAGCGTAGATTATAAATTCTGTTTGTAATGCAAGTCGCAGTCACCACGAGTGGCGCAGGGTCGTGACCCCTTGACGAGTTACATCTGCGAATACCAATGGAGACGTCAAAACAATGATTGATTGTGACTGGATAGATTAAATATTGTGAATTAATATTGTTATTGGCTAATCAATCTCTTGCCTGGCTTGTCTATCACAGCTAAGGCCAACGCATACAGACAGAACGGAGTGGAGGCGAGTCTTCTACATAACGAATTTAAACTCAGCTTTATGTCTATCATCAAAACATCGCCGGCCCACTACTTCTTCTCGAGTCAACGGTCACCTCAAATACGGGCAGCCCAAAAAGCCGCAACTGCGATAGCTCGGTCGGTAGCCTCGGTGAATCGGATTCTTCTACGATATCGGACTCATTTCCGATTTGATTACGTAGAGATACTCAGACACGATTGAATATATTATGTATATTAATTTGTATACTGAAAACAAAACACGGAAGAGACTCAAAAGGTGCCTACGCCGCTATGCCAAAGTAACTAACGCTTAGTTTGAGTTGTTATCAAAAAAGATACCGCGCCTCAGTTCCATTCCACTCTGTAGGTGTGCATTGCGCCTTAGCGACCTACTCTGTCTAAAAATAACATTATTTCAGCAGCCTAAGCAAACAGTGAAGTTTAACGCCAGTGATTAACAAGATTAACGCTTAGCGCTCAGTTTAGCGATTCCTAAATCAGACTCAGTAGCCCAAACTAACAATGGCTGTTGTTCTTTCTGAGGCCCATTTGTATTTGAATCAGTTATGGATCGTTTTCATCATCATCATCATCATCATCGTCATCAACCGATAGCAGCCACTGCTGGACATAGGTCTCTTATAGGGACTTCCACACGCCACGGTCTTGCGCCGCCTGAATCCAACGGCTCCCTGCGACTCGTCTGATGTCGTCCGTCCATCTAGTCACTAGTGGAGTAGTTCCAACACTGCGTCTTCCGGTGCGAGGTCGCCATTCTAGCACCTTGGGACATGGACCCCAACGTCTACCGGTTTTACGAACTATTATTATTATTATTATTATTATTTATTTATTATTTAATCAGAACGGCCATAAAGCCAATTACACTAATTAAAATACGAGTACAAACTAACATAAACATACTTACAAAAATTAACAACTTAAAATTATAAATTTTAAAAAGCAAAATTATAAATGTGCCCTAATTATAACTATGTGCCCTGCCCATTGCCACTTTTTTGCAACCCGTATGGATCGTTTTACAAAACTCGTATTGGTATCAGTTCAAGAATCTTGACTACTTCGTCCGCCTGGACTATACAAATTTCAAACCCCTATTTTACCCACTTAGGGGATGAATTTTTAAAAATCCTTTCTTAGCGGATGCCTACGTCATAATAGCTATTACATGCCAAATTTTAGCCCGATCCGTCCAGTAGTTTGAGCTGTGCGTTGATAGATCAGTCAGTCATTGTTTGGTCGCTCGTGAAGTCGTCCAACCGGTCGCTATTAGGTAAACATTGGTGTATATTTTCACCCTGGATCACAAAGTGTGCCGCACCTGGCCATTGGTGCTGCGCAATGTGCTTGAACACTTGCATTCGATCTAGTTGTAATGTAACTAGTAGAAAGCTACGACTGCCGACAGTCCATATTTAGAGCTTTCAACTTGCAACTTAGTGCTTTGTTTGAGATGGGTCTGTACAAGATGTAACCAGTAGGGCGATTGTCTAAAACCTGCATCAATCATTATTACAATCTCAATTGTTCTGATTGGCTGAATTTGTGCGATTCTTGTTGCAACAATGCATTGTGGCCAATAGTGAGCGAGCATTAACCAATCAGAGATGATTGCGATCGTGACATTGTAGCTGTCAAACAACCGCGGTAGGGCCACTGAACGCTAGCAAAAACGATGACAGGTGATAGTACTGATGATTACTGGTATGATACCACAAAAAAAACGTGGAAAAAATTGCTATTAGGGTGCATCATCACTTGCCAGCAAGTCTGATTGCAACCAAGCGCTAGATAATAAGCGCTGTCTATAAATAAATAAAAACCGGTTAAGTGCGAGTCGGACTCGCACACGTAGGGTCCCGTACCATCGTACAAGGATTTTTTTTCTTTACTTTGTGCTATAAGACCTACCTACCTGCCAAAAGTACCCTATAGGTTTTCTTGACAGACACGACAGACAGACAGGCAGACTACAAAGTGATCCTATAAGGGTCCCTTTTTTTTGAGGTACGTAACCCTTAAAAGAGTTAATAAGCGAGAATGAAAAATCGAAACATTGAATCAAGAATTGAATTTAATCAAGAAAATTGAAACCATGAAAATATAATTCTAGGTATATTCACCGTAAGCGTGGGTATGTAAGACAATGTAGAGTGACATCGCATTATATACATTAGCCTGAGTGGAATCCTAAATGGATTTCAGGTTTTGCTTTTTACTTCGCATTGTGTTAAATGTGTAGGCATTTGAACTTTGCGTGAAAATCGCGAAAGGGATCTTCGATTCATATTTTTTTACGGATCCGTAAAATCATGGATGAGTGCACAAACGCCCTCAGTCATTCTAAATTTATTGCGGGCTGCAATTCGCTTTTGCTTTTCTAAATATATAAAAGAAAATTCTGACTGACTGACTAAACTATCTGTAGTAAAAGTAAGATGAACACAACACTATCAACGCACAGCTCAAACTACTGGACGGATCGGGCTGAAATTTGGCATACAGTTGTCGCGGGAATATGCTAGTAACAGTCACTGGTACAGTTGTGATCAAATTTTGATTACAACTAAATTGTAAGAGTGTTTCCAACTTTTTCTTTTTAATAATGTAATAAGAAAAGGACAGACTAACTTAATTTAGAACTGTGAAACTTTGTGACTTTAGGTACCAGTCTTGAGCGTAGTGTTATAAGTTGATTTGTTTATGGGGGCGACATAATGGCAATGTGAACCCCGGCTAAAAATAAAGATTAAAAAAAAAGAGTAGCACTAAAATATCTTCAATTAAAAAATTGTTTTCCATCTTTTTTTTAGCAATATTAAAAAAAGATGAGAACATGACGATGATGAACATCAGAATCGACGCTAGTAGGTATAGAGCCTGACCAGTAATATAAAAAACTTGCTCTGGGGGCGCTACTAGTGTATTGTCTGAGACTGAGATTTATAGAGCGCATTTTGACTTTGCTCAGACTTAACGAGACAGATTTATGTATAGCTCTGTCTTGTCTTAAGTCTAAGCTAAGTCAGAGTGCGCTCTATAGATCTCACTCTTGGTCTATGGTGACTGAGTATACCTATTGTGGAATGGAACTAATTTGTATAATATGTCTTGTTTAAATTAGTTCCACGGGTCTTCCGCAATTCCGTCAGGCTTTTCATTATAATTTTGGCAGTTTCACACAATACTATTTTTGTTCGGAATGGGCCTTAGTACATAGTACACAGAGGTCGTTGAATGTAAATTGATTAATTCCAAAGACGTCATCCCGTGCCGAATTGCTGTAACGTACCCTAGTGCCTGGTTATTTGCAATTACATCAATTGGTGTGGATGAAACATTGACCTTTGCGGATTACGAACTGAGGCCGTCCGGTTATGGTACAGTATGGTACCTCTCTCCCTAATATCTGACTATACTCTATCCACGAATAGAAGTTAATATACGGCACTCTTTGTCGAATTTCGAGAAACCAACTCGGCTAGGCAGCGTTCAGGACGCTTCGAGATGTCTTCTTGCCCAAAATTCCTGTGCTTGAAGACTAGTCTTCGAAAAGTGCGTGTTGCCAGTGATGACATATGGATCCGAGACATGGTTGCTAACTATGAGCCCCATGAGAAAGCTCAGGGTCGCAGGGAAGGCGCAGCGTTGGAAGACCCCCCCTACTAGGTGGACGGATGACATCAAACGAGTTGCAGAGAGCTGCTGGATTCAGGCGGTGCAATACCGTGGCATGTGGAAGTCGACAAAGACAAAAAAGTCAGTCAGTCAAGAAAAACCTCTTGAATGACGTGGTATGATTGGATAACGATCCAATCATACGAACTTCGATGCATTTTGCGAAACGTTAACGTTGGTAACTGAGGATACCTACTCATATCAATATTCTTAGAACTTTGAAATCATTCGATTCATCTTAATACGATTCAGTGTAGGAAGATAAATTTTATCAACATAATCATAACAAATTAAGCAATGAATGGTTTATTAAAACTAATGCGTTTCTACAGGTTTTTTTAAAACCTAAATCCACACGGATAAATTCGCGGGCTTCAGCTAGTCTCTAATAAATAAATAATTCTTGTGAATGAAAAAACATTGACCTTTAGTAGAGGATTAGGATGGGCCTCGCCCGCTCTCGTCATACGCTTCTATCTCCGGTCTTATCATTTGAGTAACATTACGATTGTTGCTGTGAGTTCATGAATTCTCTTTTAGATACCTTGTACGTTCTATCAGTGTACCGCAGACACTCGTACGAGTCGGTCGTGTTCTAAGGACTTGTTAATTCGTTAAGTCATTCTCCACATCGTCGTATAGTGGTTTGTGAATGGTGCGCTGATGACTAAAGTTGTTTAATTATATTAATCAGTAAATACTTTGCGATGCTGTAGTAATTTTCCTCAACCGGTCCCGACTTATTGAACAAACTGTGTAGTATACAAATGTAAGCAAATCGCGGCGGGTTCTACGGAATAATAACATGCGGGAATTGTGAAGTGTTGAGGATTGCAGTGTTTTCACGAAAATGTTATAAGTGACTAGTGATACCAGTGTGAACTGTGAAGTACTAGGGGATAAGAGAGAGTCAGGAGGTCGGAATGTACGAGGTTTCATGCGTGGCGGGGAACAAAGTAGATGCTGCGTACGCAGTCAAGAGTTTGTCCAACGTAGTTCCACCAGGGATGGGTCACACGGTGTCCGTTCAGCGCCACCATGCGCACTCGCAGTCATACAAACACAAACCTGAACCTCCTCCTGTTAGTAAACCTGACGCTTTGAAATCCCACGTAATGAGGTTGCTTAAACGTTCGAAAAGTCACACGCCAGCTACCAGGGCGGCAGAAAATCAAGTTGATCCACGCTCGGCGTTTGATAGAAGAACAGTGTTTTCGAAACCGGTAGCGGACGAGCAAAGGCGACGGAGGAATTCTGCTGAAAGGCGTCGAAGTTCAGACAAGCGAGTGATGGTGACGATTGTTGATGGATTACCTATGGTTGTGACTGGGCAAAGAGAGCTGCCGCCACCGCCACAGCATCCACCTCCGGTCACGCACCATCGGCATTCACACAGAGATAAGGTAGGTTTAGAATTTTAAGAAGAGTTTATTCGCCGTGCGCTTCAAACAAACGTAGCCTGGTTCTCATTTGAATAGTAACCAATCAAACTGAATGAAATTTTCTAGATACGTTCTAGGAACCAATATCTGTGTCTCCGGTTCACCAGATTTCCGTTTTTAAATATTTTGTTTTAAAGTTACAAGAGCTCAAGGTTACATACAAATCTTCAAACCAGTGTAACTTAAAAACTAGACATTGTTGCGGAAATCTGACAAACCAAGACAAGACATTAGTTTTTAAAACGTGTTTACAAAACATTGTCTTTGGTTGCTTAATATTCAAATGAGAACGAAACTATATTCTACGACAAGTCGAGGTGGCAATTGGGATATGAGACGGGGGGGACGCCCCGCACACCCGCACCGGGTTAGCACGGAGGGTGTGCGGGGCGTTCTCTCCTAGATTGCCATTTCAACGGGTTTGTATGGAGCGAGTGACGGACGGGCTGTTGCCGAAATAAGCCTACACGTTTTTTTATTAATTTTAATATCGCAACAGCGTTTTCATAACGATAACGTTAAAGGTCAAGTTTAATTCTCATGAATACCGGTTATTAATATATTGTAGGGGTTTTACGCTGTAAAGTCCTGTTGGTTGTTGGTGTTTTATACTCGTAATTATTAAGGACTAGCTGATGCCCGCGGACTTAGTCCGTGTGGATGTACATTTTTCAAAATCCCGCGGGAACTCTTTGATTTTCCGGGATAAAAAGTAGCGTATGTATTAATCCAGGGTATAATCTATCTCCATTCCAAATCCGTTCATCCGTTTTTGCGTCATTGAGTAACAAACATCCAAACATCCACACTTTCACATTTATAATATTAATTAGGATTAGGATTAAGGAGTCTTAATAAAGACTATGTTCTTGGAGGTCGTTCTTATGACATTAGCTAATGAACTTATTGCCACTAAACTCTATTTAGTTTTAAAGTGGTTTTAACCATATTCTAATAATTCATGTTAGATTATAAGGCAGAAATTACAAAAGCTTTTACTTGAAAACTGACGCCTGTCTGATCGAAAATCCTAAATACTAACATTGAGAAAAAAAAAACGAAAGTTTTGCTGTATTAACAACTCTTATGAATTAATCATTATTTATTACTAAAAGTGTAGTATATTTTGTAAGTGTTAGTTTTGTAATTCCAACAACTCAGTTGTAACCAAAAGATAACGATTTGTAATTTTATTACATTTTGTTGTTCTCGGATTAACAAATATTTTAGTAACAATTTTTGGATTTTTGTTAGAATTGAAGCACTCTTTTCTTAAAAAATTTAATATTTTATTAAAATTTTTAAACACTTTCTATTTTAATTGACATCAATTTTTTTAGCATTTCCTTTTCCAAAATTAAAGTACTTAAGGTACATTTGGCTTGTGATTTTTTTATTTAATGATTACGTCGTTTGCGAGGACTGCTGATTCGTTAATATTTACTCATAGGATTACAATATTAGCGTTATCTTACTTTAGCGATAAGGCTAAATTGTAATAAGAAAAACTGGTCAAGTGCGAGTCGCACTCGTACACGAAGGGTTCCGTACCATCGTACAAGATATACCTAGTACCTACCTACTTAACACTTTTATGTAGAACACTGCAAGTTTATGTAATTTATTAAATTATTTTTTCGCGAACACATTACATTGTACACATAAATTTTTTTGTGACAAATTCGCGGTTTTTTCCTTAACTAATTCTATAAGACCTACCTACCTGCCAATTTCATGATTCTAGGTCAACGGGAAGTACCCTGAAGGTTTTCTTGACAGACACTAGCGACCGACACACGGACAGACAGACAACAATGTGATCCTATAAGGGTCCCTTTTTTCCTTTTGAGGTACGGAACCCTAAAAAAATATAGTATTTCCCAATGTAACAAAACAAATACTACGTAGGATTTATTTATTAGTGTACGTATCTGTTTAATACGAAAATAGAAAATCACATGTGTAATATACGTAATTCGTACATTAACATCTTTTACTTTTTGATAAAAGTCAGCAAGTCGGTATATGTTACTTTATCTCTTTATTTATTGTTTGCGAGACTTATACGTGTTGTAGCTGGATGCTCGCGACTTCATACGCGCGGATTTAGGTTTTTTTGAATCCCGTGAGAACTTTTTTTTATTCCAAAAACATTTACAGTAAAGAGAAAAAGAGAGCAAAAGTGGACCAGTGACCCTTGACAGTGCAAGAGTTTGTAAAGGGAGTGGAATAGGTACAAAAAGAAGATATATAACAATACTATGTAATATTATATACATAAATATTATATGCTTTTTTATTTTCCAGAATAACTTACCACCACCTAAGTAGCTTATCACCCTCCAGGTATTTAAGGAAGACGAATCAACGCGCAACGTGATTGAAGGGCATGACAATGATACAAATACTTTCGCATTTATAATATGGGTAGTGATATGTTACTTATTAGTAGTGATATTATTGTTCATCTATATTCCTATGTAGTTCGATAAATTCGCTTTCACTCATATTTTCGTAACAGTTTCTTCAATTAGCGAGTTTGGTGGTATTTATTTATTTGGTGCAAGTGGGCCTTAACACACTTTAAAGGTTCGTACGCACCTGAGTGGCGCGGTGCGGCGCTTCAGTCCGACTGCAGAACGCGTCACCTCAGGCCGCTCGACGGTGCCTACCGCACTACAACTTCAGTACGCGGCACCTCGCGTCACATGCGCTTCACTTTTATACCCGTTAGCGTACGAGCGCGAAGCGCCGTGCCGCGCCGCTGGGTATGTCGCACTAGCGTCACTGCACTGCGCGTCGCTTCGCTGCGCTTCAAAATATTCTCTCCAGCTGTGCCGCGCGGCAACGCGCGGTGAAGCGCTGTGCAGCGCCGCTCTAGTGCGATATGCGCCATACAAAATGATAGAAATGATATTTTGACGCTCTGTGCCGCGACGTGCAGCTCGCTGAAGCGCCGCGCCGCGCCGCTCAGGTGCGTACGAACCTTTACGTTAAAACATTAATTTACGAAATAGGTACGTTTTTACTGATAGTTAACGATGTTACATTTTATGTGCTTTAGCTTTTAGTAAACAAGCCTATCTGTAAAAGTGCTTATTTAAAAATTACTTTAAACAGATACAAATTTTTTTTTTAAAAATTCAATTAAACTTTTACAAGTATTTATGAATCGTAATTTTTAAATTGTAATTAGCCAATTAGTTAATTATAACTGCGTGTTTAGTGTGTGACGAATGCTCGCGTCACTCTGGGTTATCTGTATGTTTTATGATGACACTGATCGACCTTGAACTGAACTGCGAACGGTTTGAACTATAATTTACTTTTCTTTCTTTATATAACACGATATAACTAGTTTTTATGTTTCATACCAAGTACTAGTCAACCCGGATTCGGCTTCACTCGCATGGAATTGAAAATACTTTTTACTAGCTGTTGCCCGGGACTTAGCCCGCGTCCCGTGGGAACTGTTGTGTCGTGTCGTGTTTCCCATGGATTTTCCCAAAAATTTTCTTTCATACAAACCTTGTCCTGACAATAGTAGTACGGTTCAGGCAGGAAATATTGCACATCGAACTTTAGAAAGAGATTTCAGCTTCATAGAGCGCCGTCTCTGTCACTCATACTTGTGTGACGTTTTGTCGGTACCAACGACAGAGACAATGCTCTACGAAATCCTATCTCAGTCTAAACTTCGATGTGCTATCCTGCCGAGTATTCTAGAGTCAAAACTCTTGAAAGAGAAATCTTAATTGCAACATTCCGTGCGCAACATAATCGACACAGATCTATTTTTGTACGCACACCTCCAAAACTTTATTATAATAAATCAAAAGATCGCCCTCGTATGTACGCGCGTTTCGATCGTTAGCCCAATTTGAAAATGTTAAGGTGGCTTCTCACGGCGTGTGTTAGCACGAACTTCCGAGCAAAACTGTAACAAATCCTAAACGTTTCATCATCATCATGATCAAACCATCGCCGGCTCACTACAGAGCACGGGTCTCATCTCAGAGTGAGAAGGGTTTTGGCAATAGTCTACCATGCAGGCCATGTGCGGATTGGTAGACTTCACACACCTTTGAAAACATTATGGAGAACTCTCAGGCATGCACGATGTTTTCCTTCACCGTGCCTAAACGTTTGATACGAGACAAAACAAGTGTAGGAAAACGCGTTATTGCTGAGATGTCTGCTTCTTACATTTAAAAACATATTTCGTTTTTGCTACGCTATAATTCCAAATAGTCCTTTTTGCGATATCGTAAATTAAGTTGTAAGTATCTACTCTCAGGGCCGCCTGTGAGATGTATTTTCATTTCATTTCATAATGACTACGACCGCTCAACTGTGGTTGGAAGACGATTCAGTAGCAATCTATTTCTGTCTAAGTGTAAGGAAGAAAGTGTCTACTCGAAATTGGAGCATTGTGGCGACAAAAGCGGCGGGGTCTGTGGCTTGTAAATTCTTGTAAATTCTGTGGATTGACAAAGTATGTATAGTGGAAGCGCTATGCCGAGTGAACCGATGAGAAGTCACCCTAACAAGCATATCAATCTAATGATTTTTCGTCCTACATTTGAACGTGCATGCATGCATTATGAAATCCTATCTGTAAACGGCGACGCGACGTGCAAAAGTGATAGTGTGACTAATGGACCGATTATAGCGAGCAGGGTTGACGCTGATCTAGTAAAAATACGCTTTTTTGAGCAAATACTGGTAGCATCAAAGTCAAAGACATTCAAAACCTCACCGCTTATCAACAAGTCAGATCGCAGTCCGATTCAAGGGCTAACTTGTATCGGAATTAAAAAAAGGGTAAACGTTATGTAAACTTAAAACTAAAACTGCAAGGGTTCCAAGCGCGCGCGCAACCCGTAACAAATTCAGCCGGGTATTCTTTCTATTGTCACTATTAATTCACAATGTCACTTTTTCATCTTAAATGTAGGTTGTGGGCCCAGATTCGGAAATAGTCGAAGGAGGAAAGTCGTTCAAGAGATTGTGTACAGCAAAATTTTGATAATGGCCACTCTGACCCTCCAGATTATTTATTGTATTTAAAACTAGCTCATCCACTCGGCTTCGCTCGGGTAAAATTTGATATCTATAGCCTATGTTATTCTGGATGAATTAGTTTTCTTATCGTAAAAGATTTGAAATCGGTTTCAAGTTTATCAATTAGAAACAAACAAATCTCTTCTCTTTTTACTAAATATTAGGATAGATTATGAATCAACTTTAAATCGACAACCCTAATATTGGCTTCAATTATAAACGTTCGAATACAGAGGAAGCGCAGTTAGCCGACTATCAATTCACTTTTAACTTCGAGCGGGAAATGAATTCGGTACATTTTAATAGTCTCGCCGTATTTTACGAGTTCGCAGCGATAGGGAAACGAAAACTGACTGTTATAGCGTTGTGATACTTATTGCTGGTTTTACTTTGATTTACGATTTTACTTTTCACCATAAAATGTGAGAGTTAGCCCTTGACCGCAATCTCGCCTTTTGGTAATTGAACATGCAGTCTAAGATGGGAGTGGGCTAACCTGGAAGAGGTATGGCAGTTTTTATTAGACCCATGCCCCTTTGGCACGGAATATATAATACTACTAACGTACCTTTGGTTTCTACACGGCATCGTACCGCAACGCTAAATCGCTTGGCGGTACGACTTTGCTGGTGATAACTAGCCACAGCCAAAGCCTACCAGGTTACCACCCAGTTGGTAGAATGCACATATCCCTGACCTTTCGCTTAACTATGTTATGTCGACAATAAAATCAAACAGAAAACGGCAAAGAGAGCCATAGCTAGTCGTTTATAGGCATATTTTTTTTCCTCCTAGAGCAAGAGCATAAGCTAGTCGCTTATAGGCATAATTTTTTTGCTCGTTTTTTAGGTTGTTCTCTCGGAATAACAATTCGGTGGGTTCCCATTTCTCAGATCTTTGCCAGATCACAGATATTGCAACAAAGTATATTATAAGGGCAGACTGGAGGGAAGGACTAGTCAGTCGATTATCATCATGTCTGAAAAATTTGTCTATCTTTGCCGTCAATAAATCAAACGTAAAACTCATAGGCAGATAATCCAGATAAACAGTGAAGCTCTTTCGTGTACCTGCCTCCTACCCCCACGCTTTGAATAAGTAATTTTATAAAATAAACAATGTATACGTTTAAGGCTAAGTTGTTTTTTCTGACTCTAATTCGATTCAGGACATACGTTTTTCTTATCACATTTTTTCTATTTATTTACTCATTTCTGACTGTGTATGTGCACACTTCGAACATTTTTTCAGAAAATTCTTTTTCCCGGGGTGTGTAGATATAGCACACCTTGCTAGCTTTGTTCGTAACATATAAACCAATCATCATCATCATTATTAACCGATAGATGGCCACTGCTGCACATAGTAGGTCTCTTGTAGGGACTTCCACAGAACACGGTCTTGTGCTTCCTGAATCCAGCGGCTCCCCGCGACTCGTTTGATGTCGTCGGTCCACCTAATGAGGGCCTTCCAATGCTGCGATTCTCAGTGCGAGGTCGCAATACTAGCACCGTGGAACCCCAACGTCTAGCGGTTTTGCGAACTATCTATTGCTACTTCAGCTTCGCAACCCATTGATCTACATAATATGTCGGTTGCTCTGCTTCTCCTACGAATCCCTTCATTTTTAATATGGATATTTAAACTCCCTCCATCGCCCGCTGAGTGACTCTGAGCCGTTTTAGGGGCCTGTCCACTGAAGCGGAGTGGAGCGGAGATGTTTTGAGCAGATCAATCAGATTGTCTGTAAATAGGTAAACTAATAATTTTATTCCGTCACCTGACAAAACTCTGATTGTTTATCTATACACATCTCCGCTCCGCTCCGCTTTATTGGACAGACACCCTTATGAGGCCCATAGCATAGGCAACATATATACCGATACAATAATAATGACAAAGTGTATTTATATCGAGACGAACCTATTTTCGTATCGCGTTTTTGCACGTGAGGTATTTATAACTCGTCCTCGCTTGTGTAACGGCTAAATATTGTCGACCACAAGAGTTTGCGTTTTTCGCGGTTTTGGGCCGATGTTGGATGAAAATTCTTCGCATTTTCATAAGCAACATGTACTTTTAGGATACCTACCGTCACAAAACCCCTTTGGTTAGATGCCTTATTTAACGCACTATTCGGGACATGCTATCTACCTATTCTCTTATCGGTACCCTTATATCAGTACCCTTATTATAAATGCGAAAGTGTGTATGTTTGTTGGTTTGTCCTTCAATCACGTCGCAACGTCGCAACGGTGCAACGGATTGGCGTAATTTTTTGCGTGGGTATAAAGACCTGGCGAGTGACATAGGCTACTTTTTATCCCGGAAAATCAAAGGGTTCCCACGGGATTAAAAAAAACCTGATTCCACGCGGACGAAGTCGCGGGCATCACTAGTACGTTATATTAAGCAATTAACGTAACTGCCAATCTATCAATCCACACTTAGCCAGCGCAGCGGTGTGGCGAAATAAGGCTAAACCCTACTCATTCTGAGAGGGAAGCCGTGCTCAGTAGTGAGCCGGCGATGGGTTAATCATGATTCTGTGGGCCCCCACTAAGAAGCTTTTAGAAATTCCAAATGAGCTAAGCCGAGGCGGGCTAGCGATACATATGCAACGAAAGTGTGCCATCCATCAGCTTAGTCACCTGATGTCAATTTGTCGCGAAACTGGTTATTTTGCCAAACACAATAGACTAGAAAGTGTCAGTCTCTATTATAAAAATATAAATGAACACTTCCCAACGTTTGCTATTTGATTGTGATAAGGGTTGTCAACATTGAAAAATTCGAATAACAATAATTACCTGTCAAAACCGGCCAAGTGCGTGGCGGGCTACGCGCAGTGTAGGGTTCCGTAGTCACAACTTAGTCATAATAGTTTTCCTTTAAAAATGATTTTATAATTATACGACTGCTGTGAATTTTTTCACGTTCCTTTATACTACCATTTGGCTGATAAAGGGGGGACGACGACACACACTTGACTCTAATAAAAAATAGCACTTTAAAACATCATATTTTACAAACGGATCTAGAAATTGAAAAATGATGTTCCCACACCCACAGTATTTTTAAAAGACCTATTCAACGATACCCCACACTATGGGGTAGACGAGATAAAAAAATTCATCCCCACTTTACATGTAGGGAGCTACCCAAAAAAAATATTTATCACAATTTTATTTCACCACTTTGTCGGCGTGATTAATATTTATACCCATGCCAAATTACAGATTTCTAGCACTAATAGTCTCTGAGATTAACCGAGGACGGACGAACGGACGGATAGACAGACGGACGGATAGACGAACGGACATGGCGAAACTATAAGGGTTCCTTGTTTACTACCGAACTCTAATAATCTAAAACGTGACGGCAAAATTTATAAAGGAAGGATAAATGAGGACTGCGCCAAATGATAAATGGTATTGAAGCGATCTGCTTGTGTAGAATTTGTCACGGCTTTGTTTTTGTTCTTTGCTCTACTTTCTATGAAAATGACGGGTTTTTGTGTAACTTTACCTTGCTTATTTAAATATAAATGACTTATTGCGACGTCTTGTGAAAAATCTTGCGAATAAGTCCCGCAAATTGCTATTGCGCTGGAACCATGTCTCATTAACATCGAAATGACGTCATTTTGACGTCAGCCGAAATAAAAATATACCATCAGCTCGAAACTTCAGCCTAGTGCTGACATCACTAAAATGGCGGCCACGCGCATTAGCAATTTGCGGGACTTAAACTTAGCTTTTAGTTAATAACTTAGATTTTAGCTTAATTTAGGCCCAGCAACAAACTTATATCTAAAATAAAAACGCGGGTCAAATATTTTAAATTGGCAGCCCTATCGGATTATGTTACAAACATTAACTAAATAAAAAAACAGAAATAGGTTTCCGTATTTGACGCTTTATCTAGTTTTTTAAAGATATGATTTTAATAATTATATATTTTTAAACGGCTTTAATCCCAAATAAACGCTGCATATTTTTTTTCGCGCTGCACCACGACCCCACTTGGTCCTGTGTGGTCGAACTCTAAATTCTATAGTGGGACTCGTTTGCGTATAGAAGGTGCAAGGAAACATAGATGTGGGAAGAATACCCCAAACTCAAGCCATGTGTATGAGGAATATTGACGCAATGCGTTTCGTGCGTATAGCTGTAATGTCGACGACAGGGTGGGAAGTTGGGAACCTCGCCCGATACGTCTTGGCGGTATGATGGTAAAAAGATGAAGGGGGGAGTAGGGACAAGAAAAGCTACTTACAGCTCCAGTCTCATAAACAAAACGTGACGCCTTCATATTTTAATTCTAATTTCACACCTACACATTAAGTACATTTGCTAAAATATATTTATTCACGCTAACCCAGATTACCGCTGACTATTAAATGTACTAGCTAATGTCCGCGACTTCGTACGCGTGGATTTAGGATCTTAAAAAATCCCGACGGAACCCATTGATTTTCCGGGATAAAAAGTAGCTTATGTCGCTCTCCAGGTCTTAAACTATACCCATGCAAAAAATCACGTTGATCAGTCGACCCGTTGCGACGTGATTAAAGGACAAACTAATAAACCAACAAACACACTTTCGCATTTATAATATGGGTAGTGCTAGCCCTTAAAGAACTGTATGCGCCATCTAGCGGTGAATAGCGAAATCACGAAAATTACCAAGTTGTATTTAATACAATAGAGCTGTGTAATATAATCTGCTTAATATTTTATTTATTAAGGAACGAAGATCATGTCAACATAATATGTTAGTAAATTCAAAACGGTCTTTCTTCGAAATATGCAAAATGTTCTAATGCTATTACTCCACACTAGATGGCGTTACGCGCATTCATGCTGAACGAACTCGACAGTCGACAGGTTGCTTGAAAAATTATGAAATCGGAAAATAAAATATGAAATGATTTTAATATTTTAATATTTTCAAAAAAAGGGGAGGGAGTATTTTATGAATGAATTGGCTTATTCCCGCGACTTCGTCCGCGTGGACCACACACATTTCAAACCCCCGACCTCCGACTAGAAGGCGGACGCCCTAACCACTAATAATAGCAGCTTAAAATATAAGCTGCTATTATAGTTAGAAGTTAATACATGTTTTATTAAGAGGTATTTTGTGGGTCGCGGAGAAAAGCAAAAAATTAGGCCACGGAAAAGGTTTGAAAAGGCCGGTTCCCACCATAAGTGGGGTTCACGGTTACTCTCCGTACATGGCACGTATTTCGCGTAGGAACAGGTCTCACATCTAGTTCTTGCCCCGTTTCCTGCCTACACGACTGCGGGTCAACGGCCTGGCTTATGTGTGAGTGTGTAACCGCTGTTTGTCTCATTGTTTTTTGTGTTACAACTAAATTTTAATAGTTAATTAATGTTTGTTCACTAACTTAGTGTCGCCACCCAACTAGTGTTTATTATTTATTTTTATTTATTACAATAACCATAAGAATAATGTAGTAGGTGTTCTTTTTTATTCTTAGAATAGTAAACATTTATTAAACAATCACAGTGAAAAATATTGAGTTGAAAATTAATGAGTATAAATGCAGCCGTTTGCATTTCGGAAATGCACTTTATCACCAAAAAACCCTTGAAGTGCGAGTCGGACTCGCGCAGATGGTTCCGTACCATCGTGCGAGAAATAGCAATCTATACATATTGGTCAATAAGAATACGACATAGAGAATAAAATATACCTACCTATTCGTTTATTACCATCACGCATACTGATATATTTATTCATATTAAGTACAGACAAAACCTGCTGCAAGGTCAATTCGCCTGCCTACAGGTCACTCAAATTAAGAATGGATATTGAAACGATTTTGTTATTTGTACGTATTAAAAACGTGACAGCCCGCGTAATGACGTTTACGTGCAAATTAAAAACGCCTGTATCTAGATCAAGTTCATATTGTTATGGCGCGCGGCGTGCTCGACTAGTTTTTATAGGGCGTCTGTTAGACCTAGACTATATGACTAGGAACATGTTATAGTGGTGTAAGTACAATACAGTCTTTTATCACAACTAAAGACTACCCAAGACGTGCTCAAGGCTTATTGTTACAGTACGCGGCAAAAAGTAATGTACATCAGCCTTTAGTATGACATCTCGGCTTTGTAGAGCATTGTCTCTGTCACTCATACCTATATGACGTTTTGTTGGTCTCAACGACAGAGACAATGCTCTACAAATCTGCTATCTCCTTCTAAAGGTCGATGTAAATTACTTTCTGCCGCGTACTGTACGTTTATAATATGACATGGCGTATGAAATCTGTTCTCGCTCGTAGAGCATAGAAAATGTAATTAAAAAGTCAAAGTCAAAGTCAAATGATTTATTCAAAATAGGTAATAAATTACTCGTATTGATAGTCTGGTATGGTGTTACATTTGTAAGTAATAGTGGTGATAATTATTACGCAAACTTAAAACTAAAGCTACGAGGGTTCCAAACGCGCCCAGGTCTGAGAAGAGCCCACAACAAACTCAGCCGGGTATTCTTTTTATTATCACCACTTTACAAAATTATTGAAACTTATTAGAACTATCACAAAGTCGTTAAGCAACTCATTCCCAAGCTTGCTTATCATTTAAATAATCCTTTACATTGTAATAGGATTTTTCAATTAGTTTACGTTTTATGAAAACTTTGAACTTGTTGAGAGACATCTCCAATATGTCTTCTGGAAGCTTATTATAGAAACGTATGGAATTACGAGCAAATGAATTGCTAACTTTACTGAGCCTAGAGGCGGGCATTATAAGTTTATTTTTATTTCTAGTATTTCTATTATGACAGTCACTTTTTTTTTAATTTATTTATGTTTTTATGTACGTACAGTAAATTTTCAAAAATATATTGATTATGCACTGTCATAATTTTAACTTTCCTAAATTTAGTTCTCAGCGACTCTCGTGGCCCCATACTGTATATGGCTCGAACAGCCCTTTTCTGCAGCACAAAAATAGAATTAATATCAGCAGCATTACCCCATAATAATATACCATATGACAAAATGAAATAAAATATTAATAGGATACTTATACGCGTGATAATATGTTAATCCCTTGGTCATTACCTAGTTTTGGGTGCCAACGGGACCCTGTTACCTCCCTCTGGCCTCTGTCCTTCCGTCTGTCTGTAGCAGGTTGTATCTCATGAACTGTAATAGGTAGAGAGTTGAAATTTTCACAGAGTAGGTATTTATTTCTATATTCTATTATTTCTTTAGAGTCAGACACGCATTCGACCGGTTTTTATTTTGTAAAAACACTTTTCCAAACATACCCAAACTCTATCAGAAATGGCCCTATATCAGTTAACTGCCCCGGTCTGGTACGGAGATACATGCACTAATGTCCTATTCCACTAATTACGTATGCAAGTGGGTCGGCCATCACTTAATTGCAGCGTCCATTGTGTATTTAAAGTACACAGTAAATCATGGCCAAGCTAAAATATACCCTATTTGAACACCTGGAAGATTATTTTGGACTGTTATTTGACACGTTGAAACTAAGTTGATAAATAAGCGTACAATAGAGAAATTGAATCGGGTTAAAGTTTAAGTTATTCAATTATGTTTTTGTGCGCTAATATTTGGCTTGCATATTTTTGGGGACCTGGGATCTATTCTTTTTGACTGAGTTGGTTGAGCATTTTAGTTGATCCTCCACCTTCTTCTATGCCATAGGTGACGGAAATAATTCCCTTATCAGTGACTGATTAACGAGATCTATCAACGCACAGCTCAAACTATTGGACGGATCGGACTGTAAGGCATGTAGATAGATAGCTATTATGACGTAAACATCAGCTTTATCCGTTAACATAATATGTTTTATATATAATTAAAGAGCACTTCAAAGCCAAAAAGAAGGAAACCGTAGAAGGGACAGTATTTAAACATATATTTTTATGTACACTAAAAGAAAAACTAGAAAGTAAAACTTAAAACCAGCCGTATATTGATAGACAATCCGACATAATTTGTTAAATATCATAATAGGTACTAGGGAAATCTAAATAATCATACCATAATATTCTAAAAAGCCTATTCTAATGTTGTAACTACTACAGATCTTACTTAGTTATGACTACTTAGGTATAACAGATCTTTTTCTATTTGGGTAGCAAAGGTATTTAAAAAAGTTACAACTAATTGGAATCACTTACCACCAGGTGAGATTGCAGTCAAGGGCTAACTTGTATCTGAATAAAAAAAAAATAAAAAAAAAATCAGAAAGTAACACAATACAAACATCTGCTGCCTACGATGGTGTACCATGTAGGGACCTCTATACCAATATTTGAATAACAGGTGTCGAGATACCTGATATGTGCCGAGTTATGTTCGGAAACGAGTGAGAACGCAAACGATCGGTATTTTTCAATATTCAATATGTAGCCTATTTGAAATGCTGCACTTTTAGAATTTTGTACAGTACGCGGCCGAAAGTAATGTACATCGACCATTAGAAGGAGATATCAAATTTGTAGAGCACTCTCTGTCGTTGAGACCGACAAAACGTCATATACGTCATTTATGAGTGACAGAGAGAACGCTCTACAAAGCCGAAATGTCATTCTAAAGGCCGATGTACATTACTTTCGGCCACGTACGACAAAGCCTCAATAGCTCAACGGGTAAAGGAGTGGACTGAAAACCGAAAGGTCGACGTTTCAAACCCCGCCCGTTGCACTATTGTCGTACCTACTCCTAGCACAAGCTTGACGCTTAGTTGGAGAAGAAAGGGGAATATTAGTCATTTAACATGGCTAATATTCTTTAAAAAAAAAATGACAGGGGGGCGTAGCTGTAGAACAAAGTCTGCTAGTAAATAAAATCTCCCCAATTTTACGGAATATATTGAAAATGTCAATGTCGAAAATCAAGTAAGTTTTATCTAATTTTAACTGAATGGCAAATTGGGAAAGCCGTCCCTGTTTCCAAATTGAGAAAGAATAATAAAAACCCTTTTATAGGCCATGGACTTGCAACTGTTTACCTGCTCAAATACTATATTTACCTAGTTCTAAATATATTATGCTGAATGTTTTATCAGGATATATCGTGATAATATGTCTATGGAATGCCTCTAATATTTAACAAAAACAGTGAATTTCAGATTTTTTTGATCAGCAACACCGCATATAAGGGGAAAGCGTGACACTTCTCAAGATGGCGGCGTTAGTTCCGATTTTCGCCACGCGCCAAAAAAAGCCTTGTCTCACTGTAGTTGGAGCAACTGCTAAGTTTCTGGACTGCTAAGAACTGGTGGTGGTAGAGTCACAGTAGTGGTAGTTGTCCTACATGAAATTCATAAATTTTAATTTTAGTTGAATTTAAACGCGCATCACGAAAATCGCAGACCTTTTGGGTGATTTTTTTAACTCGGTGATCAATACCAACGAGCTCATTTGACATTTATTTTTAACTAGATGATGCCCGCGACTTCGTCCGCGTGGATTTAGCTTTTCAAAAACCCTGTGGGAACTCTTCAATTTTCCGGGATGAAAAGTAGCTTATGTCCTTCCACGGGATGTAAGCTATCTCTGTACCAAATTTCGCTAAAATCGGTTGAACGGTTGAGCCGTGAAAAGCTAGCAGACAGACAGACACTTTCGCATTTATAATATTAGTATGGATGTCTTAAGACTTACTTACTTATTTATTGGAGAGTACTTAGTTATTGTAAGAACCGGTGCATATCCGTCGAAGCGTTTTCTATCATTCAAGAATTGAAAGTTTTGCATGATCGTAGCAAATTCTTATATAGCTGTTATAAAAGAAAGCTGTCACACTATCGTATCAACTTATCTAGGTGTCGCGGGGTATAGTCGCTGAGTATAAAATGGCTTTAATTAAGAAAACTTGAACAAAACACTAACAAAAAACGAAGTAAACATTGGCGAACTGATTTTCCGCTTATCTACCACGTCACGTGAACGCTTTTCTTTCACCCCTTCCCCCCTCGAAGGCTGATAACCGGGTGAGCGTAACTGCGCGGGCGCAGGCGACCTCAGTCGTCTACCACACGTCGCGGGGAGCTGACGTGTTGCAGCTCCCACTTTTTAAAAAACATTTCTATAAACCCCAGTGTTGTGAACTGTGATGTTACGAGTTTAAGTGATTTCAGTGAAGTGCAAAAGGATGACAATTTGGATGTGATCACAGAAGTTTTCTTTTTACCTGTGCACCGCGTTGGTACCAACAGCTACACCTAGTCTATACCGTTGCGACGCGCTTGGCTGATTCAGTTAATAACTTGTGGATCTACAGTGTGGTGTAATTGTTTCGCTAAGATTTAGTACCGTGGAAAGGTCACTTACCTTGGTCGGTTGACGATCGAAGTATCGAAGGTTTTTTTCGTGTCGCCTCTATTGTTGATTGTTCTTTATCCTTTCCACAAGTAACTTTTCTAGGCAGTTCTTCGTTGGACTTTTTGTTATTTGGCATCCGTTTCAGTTTTGTTCCCTACCGTGAGTTTGATAGATGTTCTCATCTCATAATGATTCGCGTATTGACTCATTTCCGAAGCGTGGTGTCGTGTGTGTTTTCTCGGAAGATACGCGTTATTGAAGGTCTCTGAACGAAAACTGGTTTCTGTCCAGTGCATGTGGTTTTTGTTCGATCTCTTTTATTATTAACTGGATTTTAACTGCCACTTCTGCGTAATAACTTATTCTCCTAATAAGATTCAAGATAAAAGTATACTTGCGACTTGCGAGCAATCGACTGACTTGTATCGTATTGCTCACTTGCAAGTGTAGATGTAAACTCCTCTGCCTGTGAAAGTCACGTCAAAATCGGTTCAGCCATTTCTAAAATTAGCATGAACATAGTGGCTAATGCTATTGTACCTAGTCCTAGTACGCAATTTCTAAACTGAACTAATTTTACAGGTCTAAAACTAATGCTATCCTTTTCCCCTAGAAATGTTGTGAAAGGGATAGCACTATATTAAGACCTGTCAATTCAATTTATTTTAGAGGTTGTGTGGAACAGAATTAGCCACACGTACGTAAAACGGTGGTTTGGTTTTTGATAATGTCCCAAAATCATACTTGTATTAGCTTAAGAAAAGAAAGATATTTCAAAATTACAGACGGACAAGTGGATACCTCAATTTCTTTTATTTAAGTAGATATAGGTAGATTAAATATTTTATCGTAATATTATATTGTACGTATCTACTGCACGTTTTTGCTATTATTGCCATGATTGCTTTGACATGAATCCGGGTGAAAAGGTTTTGAAATTACTTCAGATTTCTGTTTTGTTGTATACCTCTAGTACCCTAGATCGTGTAACAAAGTTTAAAGATTAACGTCAGGAATATTCTCAGAGCACTAAGCTTTATTAAAACAGATCTGACTTTCCCTCGGGGCTCGGACAGTAGCTAATAAAGCGTCTGTAGACATGCCAACTTTTAAAGCTTATATTCCATAACATGCCACGTCTAGTTGAATTTGTTGGAGCAACCATAATTCTATAAAACTATCAGCTATTAACCGTAATTTCTAGCACTTGGAATATATTATTATTATGTATATTTTTAAAGAAATTTTTTTTGGTTTAGAAAAGTAGCCTATTTTCTTTTTCATCAAGATCCCAATTTCTTTTTCACCAAGACCCATTCGCAATAAAGGAATTGATTTGAATTGATCCTGATAATCAAAATTCTTCCGATGACTTGATATACTTCCAATTAAAACACTTCATAGTTTTAGCAAGAGACAATAACAACAGTTTACTGATGATCGTAATTCAATTCAAAAGTTAACTTGAAAACCTAGTGTCAACATTCAAGTTATTATTAAGTTAAAGCAAGAGTAACCAGTCACAATCATAGTGATCCATATGCATCTACTGCACGGATCGGGATGAAATTAAGCATGCAGATAGTTATTATGACATAGGCATCCGCTAAGAAAGGATTTTTGAACATTCAACCCCTAAGGGGGTAAAATAGGTGTTTGAAATAGGGATAGTTCACGCGGACGAAGCCGCATAAGCTAATGAATCGATATGTTCATCACACGTTTTTTTTTCTAACATATGAAATTAACTTGTTGGAACATATGCACAAAGGCTGTAAATGAAAGTCGGATTGAAAAAACGTCGCAATTGTATACCAATTTGAAGTAGTTCCAATGACTCACAACCGATCATCTCGCAAAGAATAATTGCGTGTTTTTTTCTTTTATTTCACGGTCGACAGATTATAATTTGTGCTGCCGCGGAGGTTTTGTTTCGGCCAAGTGAAACGGGCAGCAATTGGACCTTGATTTCCGGCATTACAACAGTGGATTGAATACAATACTTACTGCTGTGCTGTATTTATCTCTGTACTGTTATAACTTCACTTTATGTTGGTGTAATTTTCAACTTATTTCTCCATTTTTTAATTTTTTAAAAACTCATTGAACAAAGTGTATCTCAATACAAGAAAGACTTAAGATGCGTCAATGGACAATTTCTTAGTATACCTATAATATAATTTATAAGTTTAGGTTAAAATAAAATTACTTATTAGTCATAAATTAGGCTAGATTGTAATATAATTGCTAATTGGCACTCAACAATGAGGAAAAAAAATCTTATTTTGACGACCTGCATGGCTAAGATGCAAGCGGGCTAACCTAGAAGGAGTATGGCAGTTTCTTAACCCCCATACCTCATATCCGTTTCTACACGGCATCTACTATAAATTCTGCATATTAAAAAATGTAAAAACTCTTAAAACAAAATACAATAGTCGAATTGAATACTTTGCAACAATTTAATTCTCATATTCTAACTTTATCAGTTTAGTTAAACTCCAATGTTGTGATAAATCGATTTTTATCATATCTGATACATTTATTAGTGCGATAAATTGTCTTGTATCTACAAACCAAACCAAGGTGTGACGACGTAACAAGTACTATGTTAGCTTCCCCGAAGAGACGGATAGGCTTTGTCAAATCGTCGGACAGTTTCTAGCTTGCTTAGATAATAATAATAGATTGGCTATGCTATTGATAATCAATGTCGGAAGAAAATAAAAATAAATGTAAAGTCATCATATAATTATTAAATGAAAGTAGCTTATGCTCGCGACTTCGTCCGCGTGGATTACACAAATTTCAAACCCCTATTTCACCCCCTTAGGGGTTGAATTTTCGAAAATCCTTTTTAGCGGATGCCTACGTCATAATGGCTTAAAGTGTGTCTGTCTGTCTGCTAGCTTTTCACGGCCTAACAGTTAAACCAATTTTGATGAAATTTGGTATAGAGTTAACTTACACCCCGGGTATGGAGATAGGCTACTATTTTTATCCCGGAAAATGAAAGAGTTCCCACGGGATTATTAAAGGCCCATCCGTTTAACTAATTTATATGAAATACAGAAGTACAGAGGTAGCTTGCGTCCCGGAAAAGCTCTTAGTTCCCACGGGATTTTTAAAAACTTAAATCCACGCAGATGAAATCGCGGGCATCATCTAGTAACCAATGAACAAACACTTGAGCATTTATAAAATTAGTAGTATTTATCAAAGAAATGAGTTTTCGCATCATTAAAGTAAAAGTGCTATAATATTTCTAAATTTCAAAAAATCTGCATCCACTTTATAATCACGAAAGTCTGCGATGGAAACTCTGTGACCCAGTTTCTTATAGTGGGTTAGACACGCTGACTTGACTAGAAAAGTGGCCAATAATAAAAGTAATTTGTGTCGGTTTGCTTGGAATGGTAACAAGATGGATAGTGACAGGTTTTGTTAGATCTAGGTAGATGCCTAAATCTTGACTCTTGACAAAGCTTTTTGTGCGTCTCGCGTTTAGTTTCTCATGATACTGTGGTCCAACTGTGTTTAATCGAGAATTAAAAATGGTTATTACACTTATAACTAACAAAGGACGTGGATTGTTCTGATCTTGTTAGACCCTTTATTTAACAATCAGTGAGAAATAATTTATTTTTGACAAAGGCAAATACCCAATTCAACTATAAAATACCTCGCGTAAGGTTGGACTATAAAGAGCTTGCAACGTTCTATTTATTACGCATTCAATTCAATATTATTATCGTATCCAACGACTGCACTACCCTTGCACTGTTACGTTTAATACATTCTGAACAAGGTTCAAAATAGCTTTTAAACAATTTTTCGCCTTTGTAATCTATTCCGCTGAAAATAACCACTTATATCCATATCACAATCGTTAAAGGATTTATCAGGTCTTCACTGATAACGTCTGATAGTGATAGCATGATAACGGGCCGTGTTTCTCTATGATGTCATCCAACGTGAAATTAGATTCTGTTAAAATGCACACTTTTATGGAGGTTAAAGAATAGGGGTCTGAAAACCCCTCCCTTGTAAAACCCCGAAATACTCAAATATTTTTATTTAAATTATTTAGGGATTCATAAGATCTTTGCCTCCTAATAACTATTTTATTATGCACCGTCACTGTTGTACAGCAAAGTACTTTAGGATTTTGGTACGAAGTCATGTATCAACCGAAATAATATGACCAAAAATATATGATGTACATTAGCATGCAAACTTCCACCGAGATACAGAACCCTAAAAAAAATGTTCAAATTTTTTCATTAAAAAACATACAAAAACAATAATATTACGTCAAAAAGCTCCCGTAGCGCGTTAAATAGTCTATCCATATAAATAGGACGAGTTGCGAATGGGACAAGTTGCGAATGTGACGAGATGCGAATGGGACGAGCTGCGAATGGGACGAGCTGCGAATGGGACGAGTTGCGAACGTGGGACGAGTTGCGAATGGGACGACTTGCTAAGATACCTATTCAACGCACAGCTCAAACTACTGGACGGATTGGGCTGAAATTTGGCATGCGAATAGCTATTATGACGTAACCGCTAAGAAAGGATTTTTGAAAATTCAACCCATAAGGGGGTGAAATAGGGGTTTGAAGTTTGTGTAGTCCACGCGGACAAAGTCGCCAGCATAAGCTAATACACAATACGGTTTAAACACATTCCTGTCGTAAATTATGTATACAGAAAGTAAATTTAGTAAGGTGTAAAAGTATCTGATACTTATTAGTAAGTAGATATAGAGTATAATTGGGCCCAGGAGGGTAAAAGCAAGTGATAAGCAAGATCAGATGTCCGTCCGTCCTCGCCAAAGGTTGTACACTGACCTTAACACAGATAACTTGCACTATTTTTACTATACACTCACTGTATGTTAATCGATCGAACAGGTTTTAATGAAATGCACTGCATAAGTGCATTTTAATGGCGCTTTTTTCGCTATATTTTCTTATATTGCTTGTGTGACCCGTTTGTTTTTTTCCATTTTTAATTAAATACACTTGGGTTTGCCTTTTCGATCTACTTATCGTCGTGCAAGACATCGTTTTAGAGGATTTAGCTAACAAAAAATTGGCAGAATTTTAACAACCTCACTAAGCACCGATGTGTTCATGTTCATATAAGATCTCGGAGATTCCCAATATTCGCTGAATGTAGCGTCGGAGGTAAACATGTAATTTATAGCCGTATAGTTTCACACAAATTAGTAGCTTTCTAATAGTGAAAGAATTATTACAATCAATTCAGTAGTTTCAGAGTGCATCGATAACAAACAATTCTTTCCTCTTTATATTAGTATGGATTTAGCAGTGTTTTATATGTTTTTTCATCTTTTAAACATTTACAATGACATGGCGCCACGTCAGTCTTAAGTTTTATCAGAGTAAGGCTTTACACAGACGCTTGTGAGTAAAAGATAGCCATATTTATAGCAGCCTGAGTACCTAATAGACCTTAATCATTATTTAAGCATATATGCACCGTGCACACATTTTGTCTTGCTGTAACAAGCACAATGCGCTTGCGTCATAACGACATAATCGCTCATTCGTTTCGTGCGATTTTTTGCTTGTTATGAAGAGAAAAACACGGCTTTTGTGTCTTGGGATATAAGTAGTACAGTACGCGGCAGAAAGTAATGTACATCGGCCTTTAGAATGACATTTCGGCTTTGTAGAGCGTTGTCTCTGTCACTCATACCTATTACCTATATGACGTTCTCAGCGACAGAGACAATGCTCTACAAATCTGCTATCTCCTTCTAAAGGTCGATGTACATTACTTTCTGCCGCGTACTGTACTATGTTTGTAGTTATTTCAAAGGGAATGTGTACGGTAAACAATACAAAAACATTATGCCTAATTTTACACGCTTGTGTTATGTGACAATCATATTTTGTAACAATGTCACTGTTTTCTAAAAACACTGCTGTTTTGTAACTTATTGTTATTTTCTTGTCTAAATACCATAAATAATTGATTAATAGCGTCAAGAAGAGTTTATTCGTTGTGCGCTGACGTAGTCTAGTTCTTATTTGAATACCAACCAATCAAACTCGATGATATGTAATAGACACGTTCTAGTTTCTAGAATTAAATAGCTGTGTCTGTGGTTCTCCAGATTTCTGTAAAAATGCCTAGTTTTAAAGTTACACGGGCTCAAATATTTGAGTCTTTATAACTTTAAAACTCCACTTTTTATAGAAATCTGGCAAACCGCAGTCACTGATATTAGTTTCTGAACGTATCTACAAAATTTAATTGAGTTTAATTGGTTATTCAAATAATAACCAAACTTCGTTTGTATGGAGATCTTTGGGGAACCGCTAGGGAAAATTCTCTCAAAATAAATCTCTTTAGCAAAATTCAACCACAAACAAAGATTTAGGTTTGTATGTATAACTTTCAACTTTTTCTACTTGTTAAAAAACTCCGCTTTCCTAATACATAAACTATACTAGACACTAATATCATAAAGGCGAAAGTTTGTGTGTGTATGTGTATATCGTGTGTATGTTTGTTACTCTTTTACGCAAAAACTACTGGACCGTTTTGGCTAAAATTTAGAATGCAGATAGATTATACCCTGGATTAACACATATGCAACTTTTATCCCAGAAAATGGAAGAGTTGCCCCGGGATTTTGAGAAACCTAAATCCACGCGGACCAAGTCGCGGATATAAGCTAGTATATTGTAATAAAAATATTTGACTATGTCCGTTGTTAATGAATCTACGAATAGGTACATAGTATTTTTCTTAAAATGTATGACTTAGTATTTATAGTAGGTACAGAAACTATTCTGGTTTGCTACGTGTACGTTTCTTTAGTCTATTTATTGTCATAAACTAAACTAACCTAACCCAACAATTTGATGGGTGATCAAAAATCTTGCAATGCATATATATTTAGTTACCTACCTATTTTTCTACATGTAGCATCTCTTTCGGATCATTATCTGGTATCGCAAATCTTTATCAGTGTGATATCAGTAACTGTACTTACCTTATTGATAACGGCGTAGAATTAGTAGGTATACCAAGCCTATGCAATATTATCAATAGATATTGTGTTTTGTTAAGTAGGTACTTGCTGAAAACATTAAAACTATCACTATTTTAATTATATTATATTCTGTTATATTGGCGCCGATTCTATTATCTTTCTCTAAACTAAATCTAGAGTATCTGCATCCTTTTCTTTTTAGCAATGCTAAAAAGGGACCGGACATGAACTTTACATTTAAAGACTCTAAATTTTAGTGCACGCTACAAATTTAAACAGTAGACTCGCGACTGTACGCTAAAATCACGGGTTCTACCATCTAAAAATAAAATTTAAAACTGTCAAATTGCGTCTGTCCTTTTCATATTACATTAGTAAGAAGAGTATGCGAATACTCTGAAATTAGGTTCTGCTCAGAATCAGTACCATTGTGTTTTAGTTTAACTAATGGTTGTGTACAAAAGAATTATTGGTACCATGTCGAATTCTTTGAACTTTTAGTGCCTATGCTGTCTTGATAAACGTTTGAGACCCTTGTTCAAGTGATGGCTCATTTAATCGGTTTCGGTAGTGACTTTAGCACAGTAAAGAAACATCCCAAAGAAAAACATTAAAATAAAGTAACAGCCTTTATTATGCCTTTATTTAAGGCATTTCACCAAAAATTAAGTTTCCAAAAAAGGTCCGCGATCATGGGCCTTTGTGCAAAGAAAGAATCTTGAATTTAAAACGCGTTTGCAGAAGCAACTTTAAGTGAGTATTTATGTACTGCACGCGTTATACTTAAAATATTTTAAAATATTCAAACATAATATGCGCGTCAACACGTTTTGTTTAACTAAAGAGACACACATACATATTATAATATAGTATATGTATAGACTCATAAAATATGGGTAAATGGGTTTATTGTTTGTTGGTTAGTTATATCAAATTGACCTTCGAAATAAATTATTATTACACTAGCTGATGCCCGCGACTTCGTCCGCGTGGATTTACGTTTTCCAAAATCCCGCGGGAACTCTTTGATTTTCTGGGATAAAATGTAGCCTATGTGTTAATCCAGGGTATAATCTATCTCCATTCACAAATTATCATCCACAAATTTCAGCCAAATCCGTCCAGTTGTTTTTGCGTGATTGAGTAACAATCATCCAAACATTCAAACATCCACACTTTCACATTTATAATATTATTTAGGATAGTTGTAAATACAGATAAAACAATACAGGCAAAAAATATAAAAACAAATGCATTAAACTACTGCATTTTAAGGGCAAATAAAAATAAATATATATATTCACTCGTACCTACTTACCTATAATATTTTAAAAACAACACTTAAACTCCAGAGTATTACTATGTTAGTACTATTATATATATTCTGTGGTATTGCCATGCAAATTTATTCTGCTAAAAATAAAATAAATGAAATAAAAATCTTTTTTATTCGTATAAACTTTTACAAGTACTTACGAATAGTCGGATGCATCTACCACTGGTTCGGAATGCCTTTCCTACCGAGAAGAACCAGCAAGAAACTCGGAGGTTGCTCTTTTCAAATATATATACTAAATTTTATATCCATATTCTTCTCTTTACTATCTATCATTTAATCAATTTTAATTAATCCATGTAAAGAGCAAGCAAGGTACCTACCACTCTACGCAGGTAGAACTTGTACAGTAATCAGATAAGGCGACACATAATTTATATGTACTTCTTCTTTCTTGCGTTTTTCGTTATGATTGCCTTTTACGTCAATTTACATCTCCAAAGATTATGATTGTGCTTAATACGGAGTAACTACATATTTAATACCTAATTCTACTTGGCTTTTTAAAAGCCACACTTCTTCTAGTTATATATCGTTTCATATTTGCCTTCAGTAAGAGCTTTCGCATATATTACCTTTCACACCTGCCAGCCTTCTGTATATTGTAGTGACATTCAGGTCAAGGGCTTTTGAAGGGCATATCTCACATGTGGAACTAGACTCTCTTGGGAGGCCTATTTACCTGTTAGCTCTTATACTACACGTGTATATTAACGGTTGAATTAATTTCGCAAATTACGGTGAAATTAGTTTGGCACATTTAATTTACTCGTAAGTAATTTGTAGTTCAGGAGTTGACTCCCTTTGTGATTAGTGATTACTAATTAAACGTATTAGTTAGTTGCGTATTACCCGTTGATTATTTCGGGATTAGAATTTTGAACACAGTTATTTGGATGGAAAATCTAATTAACTTTGTGTCTAATTAGTTAAACCGCCCAGGTTTCGCTTGAATGAATAATTATTTTCTTAGGCTTAATTTCTTATTGACAGCTTCAAATTTTCTAGGCCCAACGGCTTGAACTGTACGTTGACATTATGGTAGTCATAACTCATTACAGTAGAAATCTCCTTTTTTTTTAGTTTTTTATATTATGCGTAATTCTAATTGGAAGCTCCAATGCAAAAAGTTGATTAGTCACAAAACCCTTGCTTCAAAAATACAACAAATGTTTCAAATTTCAATAATGTACAACAGGGGTTGTTGTTGTATCGACTTTTGGGATTGGAAACGTGAAATGTACGTAAAAATACCCCTTTTAGTTGGACTATTCTGTTTTAGTATCAGTAATGTTAAGTTTAAAAAGCTTTGTAAGGATAGGTGCTTTCAGTTCGCATTGTCACTCTAAAAATGGCGAAAAATTACATCGAAGCGTTTTGCATTGAACCATCCAATGATATTATTTTAAAGGCTCTACTTTCTTGTTGTAGTAGAAACATTTTGTCAGTTAACTTCCTCTTGAATTCTAGTTTCCGAACGTAGGTAATAATTTCACCGGTAAATATCGAAATTGAGATCTTTTATAAGATGCGATTGTGACAGCTTATTTATATAGCGATCCTGTGTCGTGCGATTTTTATCGCGCACAGTTTTCCCAATTTTTGCCCTATTTACGTTCCGAATGTGCGGCGAATGAAATCCCCTCTCTATCGGCGTAGTATTTCAACATTGTTAAGATTCTTGATTCCTTTTCATTTATCAGAATAATTGGGTTGTCTTTCGTATAGGTACTCGCCTAATAACGGGACGCGTACGAGATTTCGACTCTTGTATTAGTAATAGATGTTAATTTTAAGTGAATTATACGAATTTATATTGAACATAATATAGTCTATACATATATTAACAGAATCTGCGCAAATACTCACTCAATGTCTCAAGCTTATGATCTGATCGAATCTCAAGCATTTTGAAAATTAATAAGTCCCATTGTAAATTATTCATATTCTATCTTTCACGTATTGCCGAAAAGAAGATTGTAATAGAGTTGTGTAAACGATTTGTCGTCGAATGTAAATCGTGTTTCATACACGATTTCGAATTGGGCACATTATCTGCGACGAGAGCGTACCGTTACGGAGTCTACCGTTATTACCGAAGACCCACAATGTATCATGTACCTACTGTGGTAAGCCGGCAATTAATTCCATAGGTACTTAATTCCGTAAGTACCATAATACTATGTTTAATCGTGTAGTAACGGTTAAGTGCGAAAACGTTTTATAAAATTTTCGTACTTTTCTGTCATTCTGTCTCTGACATTAAAAATGATACCTCTCTCTTTCTCTGCGTTGTATTCCCGAGGGTCACGACTTCTTATTATTTCTATAAGGATAGTTTTCTTGGGATAACAATGCGGTGGGTTCCCAGATCCTTCCTCAAACAACTCTACTAAAAGAAGGAGAGTTCGACTATAAGGTTTACAACATTTTAATTGTTAAATTCGGACCCCCAAACTTGGTCAGTTGGTCGATAACATTCCAGTTATCGAACGGGGTCAACGTTGCTTAACCAGCGTAATCGTTTTATATGCGCTATCAAAACTAAGCCACACATTCCTCGAAAAATTACCTACCTACTTGATTTTAAAATAAGTGAAATATTTATTTCATGTAAACCAACTTTTAATTACATCTAATACTCAAACCTACTTACTTAAATGTAATATATATTTCTTAGTAGAATTAAATTATTTCTTTTGAGGCCCCACCGCAGTCGATTAAAATACCTCTGTCCATAAGAAAACTGCCTGCGAATGATCATAGGAATTAGAATCGATTTCATTTCGCACGTCTTTCTACTCCTATACTACACCTACTGGCTAGTTGGCTACTACTATTATAATTGACGCTGAATGTTTTTGCATTTTAATAGAGTACGCATATATTCTGATACCATTTAAGGCTTTGTGAAACCTATTGATCAATATGTCTTGGAAACATAACTGGAGATTTTTGTCTTTTTTTTGCATAGTATCTGTTCTTGCGTGCCTAAATGTGTAAAGTTAGTCGCACTACATCTTCATCTTATCTAGGTATTTGAAAGCTCTAATCTCAAAAAGATAAATTCTTTAAGAGATTTTAGGTCTCCCTAGCGCCCTTCCCAACGTTCTCCTTACAAATGTAGTTTGATTTGGATATCAACCATGAATATACGGTTTGTCGGATTTCCGTAATAATGTGTAGTTTCAAAGTTACACGTACGGGCGTAAATCTTGGAGCCCATTTCACTCTAAAACTACACATTTTTATAGAATTTGGCAAATCACAGATCAATTTCTAAAACGTGTCCACATTGTTTTTGGTTTGTTAATATTTCAGTACAAACTCGTAGAGCGGCCAGTACGCCAATAATACAACCTGTGGTGTTAAATTCGCCGATATTATATGATTTTAGTGCTGTCCTGGACCGTTGAGTTATGAAGGTTTAGGTTATGATGTCTTACCTTCTTCGAGAGACTATTTTGATGAGAAGTTATCGAGATTAGCGTTTACAAACGAATAGAAGTGGCGGGCCGGCCTTATTTCATACTGTAGTAGATTAGGTGAGGTATAATCTTAATCTATTTAAACATTATGAATACAATCTTAAGCAAACTAGATAATTCTTGAACTAATAAACGCGTAGGTGAGCCGTGTAGGCGATAACAAGTCAATATTTTCCCTGCGGTATACTGTAAATCGATACTTAATAATTTATTACAGTAATCGAGCCAAAATTCAAGTTGTCGAATCGATTTTGAATTAGGACAATTCGTGACACTGATATATTTTGTAATGGGATTGATTTGAATAATTTTAATTGGTTGTTAAAAATGCAATAAAAATTAATTGTTTTTCGCCATATTCACTGATGTGATATGTCTTCATTATAAAATGTTTAAATATATAGCTAGATAGAGTTTGTAAATATGACGATCAAATTTTTTGACAATAATCTTATGATATGAGTTAATCATAAAAAGGGGGGCCCAATTCATCAAATATGCACTTGTGGTCTAATTAAAAAAAATAGAACTGTACAGATATTTATTGTTATTAATATTATCTATAGAGTTTTATACAGCCAAGTTAAAAGGTTTTTACAGAATATTAAATTACCATCACTTTATAGCTACTTCATCTTCGTGAATCTTTTCTTCAATTCGTCTCATTTCACCAAGATATCGTCGTGGAATTTTCCGAGATTCTTTCGAAAAATACTTGCCGTTTACCCGGTAATTAAAAATGGCGTGCAATCTAGAAAATGGGTGGAAATTTATCGCAACGTTAAACGGAGCGTTATTTTCCACCATTGTTCCACAGTTCATTAGGAAAAATGTGTTTAGATGAAAGCCATTTAATAAAGAGTGTTCAATTTGCGAGCCGTTGTTGAACCGTTATCGGTAGTTTGCATAAGGGTTAATATAAGTTTGAAAACTCTCAAAAGTGGCGTTTAAAATGCTACTGGGGCTGATTCTCTTGTACACAATCTCTAAACTAAACTAAATTAACAGGTCTAAATCTAGTGTTATCCGTTTCCGCAAGCAACATTATGACAGGGATAGCAATAGATTTATTAGACATGTCATTTAAGTTTAGTTTAGAGATTGTGTACAAGAGAATCGGCCCCAATGTAATACTAATTTATGGAAGTTTTTTTTTCATTTATGTACTAGCGCTTGGCTGCAATCAGACCTGCTGGCAAGTGATGACGCAGCCTAGGACGGAGCGTGCTTGCCTAGAAGATACCTATTCACTCTTTGAACTTGAAGGTACCCATGTTAAAATGGAGGGGGAAACATGGAGGGATTCGGTCTGAACAATATACATACCTATATATTAAAGTCCGTCGTCGTCGTTGTCGTCCACTGCTGGATATAGGTCTCTTGCAGACTTTCCATGCCACAGTCTGTATCCAGCAGCTCCCTGCGACTCCCTTAATGTTGGCTGTTCACTTACTTAGGCGGTCTGCCAACGATGCTTTCTAGTGCGAGGTCGTCACTCCAGCACCTTGGGACCCCACTTTTTTTTTTTTTTTTTTTTTTTTTTTTTTTTTTTTTTTTTTTTTTTTTCGTTCGGGGAGGAGGAAAATCCTCATGGATGCCTCCGGCATGCCCGACTCCAACACAATGGCCTACGGACTAAAAACCTCCTCCCCCCCCTCCGCTCTATCTTTCAGGTAAAACCTTTGCATTGCATCTGAAAGATGGCTGTCTTTACAGTTTAGGCTTGGGACCCCACTATTGGTTCCTAAACTATGTGGCACGCCCATTTCCATTTCAGCTTCGCAACTCTTTGAGCCATATCACTTAGTGGAGGTACTCAGCGAGTATTGGAGGTAGCTATGATCGGAGTTTCTCTACGTGATCAAATCTAGAGCCCGATGTATGATGGCTGGCTGTAAATTGAGAAAACCCACAAATCAATCCGATCCCGTTTCTCGTCACAAATCTGATTTTCATAATGCTTTACATCTTAACAATGTCGTAACTTTCTCTATGCCATGTAGGCGATGTTCCACATCGGGGTTGCGTCATAATGACCGGTTCCTATTCAATTTTGTATTCTTTTCGTTTGTTTTCTCTTTACGTTTCGATCACTTGATAAATCTCTCAAGGCCGGCCAACGATCAAAGGTCAATGAACTCGGCGGCCCGTATAACCATCTTTGTCGCACTTTACGAGATGCGGCGCCGCGTCTCTGTCACCTAAAGTGCAGCGCGGTGCAGTTCAAGTGCGATATTATTATCACCGTAAGTCTTGCGACCTGTGGCTCAATATCTATCTACCTGAACGCCGAGTTGCAAATTTCTTTGTTTACATAATATTCTACTTAATATCAGATCCAGTATGAATAGCTCTGGGGTAACGCTTCGTAGGCCAAGGAAGGTAAAGTCGCTTATGGACGTTACTAAGGAAGACATCACTATCGAGGATATTTTTGACACCACTGTTCTTAGCTTGCCCTCCGTCCCTGTGGATGACAGTCACACTGATGACCTTAAAACTAAAATCTCTGATTTAACAGAGGAGCTGCAAAGTGCACTTCAGGAGATCGAAAACCTTAATAGTGAAAATACCCAGTTAAAATCAGAGTTGGAAGACTGCCGAAAAATTATAAGGAATTACAAGAGAGTAACACTGGATGAAAGGAAATCGATAACACCTTCGTCTATAAAAAACAAAAAACAATATAATGCACACAAGGCATCAAGTCTAAACACAACACCAATAAGAACGAACTGTACACTTGATTTGAACAGTACAACAGTGACGCTAACAACAAATAATTCACAAACGGCTAATAATAAGAACACTAAACCAACATTGCAGCAAACTAGCATGAAGAGTAAACCTCTGCAAACATCAAGTTCATCCTCCACACCTAGGAAAACCAATAAATCGCGCACTATCCAACAAAAGAAAGTATTAATTTCAAAATCAAAATCAACAACTAATCAAAAACTTACAAGTAAGATGACAGGAGCTCTGAAAACTGATTTGTCAGTGTCAGCTAATAAGAAGGAAATACACATAGAGAATAAAAGTCCATCCCCCACCCGAACTATACAGGTATCAGAAGAAATTCCTTCACACATTGAACCCATACCTAAAGAAACCTCTACACCTTTCACTACACTGCTGGGGAAAAAAGAAAACTCCAACCCAGGTACTTTAACACGGGATAGAAATATATGGGAGAAAACATCACTGTTACAATCAGAAAAAAACGTCTCCTACGCGATTAACAGAGAAACTTCTGAGGAAACAATATTAAACAGACTAGAATTATTTCACAATCAAAAACCCCGTATTTTGATAATTGGTGATCAACAACTATGTGATTTGTCAAGTGAAATGCATCGGAGTAGACAGCATTCATGGAATAATATTTATTCAATTTATGGCTCAATAAAACCTTATGCTGATTCATCACAAATTCTACTAGACTGTGAAAACTACTGCAAAGACTATTCTGAGAAAGATATTGTAATTATAGGTATTGGAGCCAACGACACCAACCCCTATAAATTGTATTCTACACTTAGCAATGCTTTGTTTACCCTCAAAAATACTAGAGTTTTTGTAGTAAATGTTCATGAGAATCGATACCTAAACTGTGGTTTGCTGAATAAAAATATTGAATTACTAGTGAAAAATTATCGCAATTGCACATTCATACAACCTAATTATAACTGCCATTCTACAAATAGTACACAGCAAAGTTGGGTAAAATATCTCTGTCAAAAATTAAATATTGAAATAGACTATATAACATATAAAGAAAAATTCATAAATAATATTAAAAAACACATAAACAAAAATAACAAGTCAATAAATATGCATAAAAAGGGAACTATTCCATATTACTTTGAGGCTCAGAAACAGAAAATTATATTGCAAAATACTCATACAGAAAGTAGAACTAAAAATGAGATTCAAGAAAAAAAAGGTACCATTCCCTATTATTTTAAACGAAATATTACAAAAGAATCGATTACAGAATCACACGAGGCACACAATTCTAAGCCCTTGTTTTTTCGTTAATACATATTATAATTTAACAATTTTTCATCAAAACATTGCAGGCATATTAAATAAAATTGACTTGTTTGAACTTACCTTACAAAATTTTAATAGCAATACTCAAATACACAATATTGATATTATTTGCCTGACGGAGACCTTTATTAAGAGGGGATCTGAGCTTAATCTGAAAATTAAAAACTATAATGTTGCTGCCCAGTTCACTCGAGTGAATCAGAGGCGTGGAGGCACCTGTATAATCTTAAAAAAAGGCCTAGACTTTATCCCCCTTACACATCTATATAAAAAAGTTGAACCAATTGAACACCATTTCGAATATTGCGGGGTGTCAATAGAATCATTGAATTTAATCGTCTTATGCATTTATCGAACACCGGCATCGAATATAAGTATATTTTTTGAGAAATTGGAAATGCTATTATGCAAACTAAAGGTTATTAAAAGTAATAAAAAGAAAGTGGTTCTATGCGGAGATTGGAATGTAAATATCCTGGCTAAAAATAAAGTATCCGAACAATTGTTATCACTACTAACTAGCTATAATTTAGTAAATCATATTACTAAACCTACTAGAAAGTTGTCGAGCATAGATCTTATAGTCAGTAACATTAAAGACGCAAAATCAGACTTACATTATCTCGCTTTGTCTGACCATGAAACTGCGCAAACGATTACATTCCCAACTCTCACTAGCGCTATAATTCTCAAAAATGAAAGAGTCTTTATAAAACGGAGAGATTTTTCAGCTAATAATAAAAGCAAATTTATGCATTGTATGTCTGCATTATCATTTAGTGACGTACTAACAGAGACTTGTACTAATACAGCCTTTGAGAAGTTTCATAATGACGTAGTTCTTTTCTACAATTTATGTTTCCCAATCATAGTAGTGAAATTAATAAATAAACAAATTAAAAATAAATGGATTTCTAAAGGATTGAAAAAATCGTGTTTAGTTAAAAGGAAATTATACTTGAATTACAGACTTTCGGCAGCTAATAAACGCTTAAATAAATTAAAATATTACAGATATTCAAGAATATTGAAATCATGTATGGCCAAATCTCAAAGCATTTCTAATACTAAGTACATACAAAAGTCCAAAAACAAATGCAAAGCATCCTGGGATGTCATTAATTCAAATTTACACGCCAAAAATATGAGTAATGAAATAAAGGAACTAAATACAACTGGAAATGTAACCCTGACAGATTCACTAGATATGGCTGAAGAGTTTAACAAATATTTTATTAGTATAAGCAACTGTAACTCAGATGCTCAAAATGAAACAAGACCTTCAATGAACAAAGTGCCAAACATCTGTCATTCTTTGTTCCTCACTCCAGTCATCCCGCAGGATGTGTATAAAGCTATAATTCAGCTGAAAGATACTAACTCTACGGGATATGACGGGCTTAATACTAAATTAATCAAAGCTTGCGCAAAATTTTTAGCACCACCCTTAAGCCATATAATTAATTTGTCCTTTACAGAAGGTGTATTTCCCAATAATTTAAAAAAGTCCATAGTTAAGCCCCTACATAAAAAGAATAATAAGGATGACTTAAATAACTACCGTCCAATAACGCTTATCCCTATTTTGTCAAAAGTGTTTGAGAAAATTATGTTTGATAAAATTTATAAATTTATAACAACAAATAGTATTTTAAAAGAGGAACAATACGGTTTTAGAAAACAAAGCAGTACTACTCTTGCTTGCTTTGCATTAACGAACTATATATTAGAAAGTCTAAACACTGGTCATAACGTTGTGTCAATCTTTCTTGATATGACTAAGGCTTTTGACCTAATAAGTCACAAAATACTAATTGATAAACTAGAAAGCTATGGAATACGAGGCCAAGCACTACAATGGATATCTAGTTACCTTTTCGAGCGTGAACAATGTGTAGAAGTCTCTAAGACTACTGGAAAAATTATGAACTCATACCGCTCATTATTTAAAACCCAAAATCCATATGGAGTACCTCAGGGGAGCGTACTTGGTCCTTTACTGTTCCTCTTGTACATAAATGACCTCCCCAATACAATCTCACATAAATGTTTTCTATACGCAGATGATACAACAATTGTAGTTAAAACAAAGGACAAACAAAATCTTGAAAAACAAACAAATGAAGCACTTAAATCAGTTGTACAGTGGCTAAATCAAAATAATCTCAGCATTAATATGAAAAAAACTCACTATGTGCAGTTTCAAACACTTAACTCTCATCCAGCAGATATAACGGTAGTGTATGAATCGTATAACATCGATAAAACTGATACATCCTTATTTCTTGGACTGACCTTGGATAAGCTTTTCAATTGGAAAGCTCATATTGAAGATCTATGTAAGAAAATTGACAGATTCGTATATGTCTTGAAAAAACTATCGCAAGTCAGTAATACACGAACTGCCCTACTAGCATACCATGGGTATGTATCGTCGATTCTGCGATACGGTATTTTATTATGGGGAAATTCTGTAGACGCTACAAAAGCATTTATCAAACAGAAAGCTTGTGTTCGATCAATATGTCGAGCTGAAACTCTAGACAGCTGCAAACCATTGTTTAGGGACAATAAAATTCTACCATTACCATGTCTCTATATATACGAAGCACTGCTATTTGTAAGAAAATACCCTAATTTATTTCCCACATTAAAAGAAAAATATCCTAATAAGAGAGGCAGACCATATCCACAATTTAAACTCTGGGCTCCACCACAAAGGTTGACTGTCTTTTCACACAATTCTTCATGCATGGCTATAACCTTGTTTAACAAACTTCCTGATTGCAAAAAAAATATGCCGTTGCTAAAATTCAAGCAAGAAATTTTTGAAATTCTCAATCGGAAAAATTATTACAGTGTAAAAGAATATCTTAACGACAATAACATACTAAAAATAACCAGTTAACCTAACTATTTTAATGTTACATCTATAATCTAGTAATCTGTAATATTGTATAATTTGACTGCGTAATCTATAATCTATAATATTGTATAATTTGACTGAGTAATTTGAAATTGTACTGTTTGACATTATATACGAGTATAATTAAGTGACTAAAGTTTTCGATTTCTATTATAAATGTATAATTATGTTAATATTAAATTCAAACTAAATATTTGCACACTGTCGGTGACAGTCGATTGTGTAAGGGACTGTTGTGTTATTGTCAACTTGTTATGCCCACAATTTTGCAAATAAAACATTTATTTATTTATATTTATATATATTTATATTTATTTATATATTTGACTCGGTTGTGAATGTGGCATTGGTATCTGCTGTCGATGTCATGGCGCGTAATAGGAGACTTACATTACTTTCATTATAATATTATGGAAAGGGAAATTGTGATGTTTATGTAAGATTTTTATCATTATCGATTACATAGGAACTAAGTGCAAAGGTGTGCTCGTGTCTATTAACTATTCAGGCCTAATAATTTATCATACATTTTTTTATATTACTTTTGGACTGTTTAGCATAGGTAACACAGAGAATTCAACCTCAAGAATACGCATATATACAAGGTTTTGCATGAAAACAATATCATAAAATGTTGGCGGAGACAGGAAAGGATGCTTTGTTGTGATTGGTGGACTCAAAAGTCACGTAATCAAGACAATGTGCGGAATGAGGGTACCAAACGGGCGTGGGCCAAATTTAATGCTAAGCAACTGCCTAAGCTTGGCGATCGGGGGTGTCCATGTCCAGCGTCTATAGGTGGTGGTCTGTGGGCTTACAAAGTATACATATATTTATCTTCATTATTCGTCTTCTACTTTCATACATATATATATTAAATGGTTAACCTTTGTTACTTCGCCCGTCCTCTAGGGTGAATTTCGCATCGTCACGTACTAATCTGCCTCCGCGATGTCTGTGCGCAACAGGCGTGAACAAATCCAGTAACTGCTCGCGGTGACACGGCAACAATAGGAAATAATTATTGTACTATGAGCTTGTAAAATGCTGAGCGATGATTTGTCGTGTTTGAAGACGAGTAGGGAACGCTTAAACCACAGTTGTACGATTGTGCTAAAACTATTGTTGTTTGATTATCGTTTACAGTTGTTTGGAAAACTAATTGGTTCTATAGTCTTCTTCTTTTCTTGTGTGGCTTTTTGTAGTGCCAGACCAGCACAATGCACTTCGCCAATGTTAAGTAGCTGGTTCTATAGTCATTCTCTTATTTGAAGTAGCTACCATCGTAAAGAAATAACGCTTTTTTAAAATACTAACCCTTTGTGTTTCTCAATTTAAGTTCTGTAGATCATAATAATCTATTTGTGCATTCGGTACAGATCTCTTATTGAGTCTTTTAACTCAATTATTTGTCGTACTTATTCATAAAATAAGTTTCTTTAATAAATAATTAAATTCTCTGTTTTACCCATCGATATAAATGACAAGATATGGTCAAGCGAGCAAAATTTTTCACGGTTTAGAAACCAAATAAATCAGCGCCACTTAGATACTAATTAACGACCCGTTCGAAATCCAGGCGTCACTGAGGTTGCATTGCTTCATAAGCACCAATGAGTCGGTGCCATTTTGTTTGTTCAATAACCCTATCCATACGAAGTAATATATATACAGAAGTCAATGGTTTTACCATTTTTCGTGAAGTGAAGTCTTGACATAGGTAGAGTATAAAAATAAGATCATCTAGTAATTAGATTAAGAACCTCGTAATCACGGTTTTTGGTAAATAGATAAAATTTAAACCAACGTAATAGTAATGTTCACTTTAACAGTTAATTGATTTACGTTAGTAATTCAGGACAAACAAATTAAAAAAGTAGTAGGTACGTTTCTTGTAACTGAACCGTTGAAAATTGACAAATTAGCTGTCCGAGAGGTCAAAAACATTTACAATGGCGGGCTAAATACTCATAATGAGCCCCTAATTGCGACATATGGAATTTCCTGTCGCACACAAATTAACATCGGCTTTTAGGATGTTAGAATTCAATGTGACATTAGAATGGATGAAGCTGTGATAGCCTAGTGGTTAGGATAGTTAGGATAGCTGTTAGTGGTCTGTGGTCTGTGGTTCGATCCCGGGCACGCACCTCTAACTTTTCGGAGTTATGTGCGTTTTAAGTTGTTAGATATGCTTTAACGGTGAACGAAAACATCGTGAGGAAACCTGCATGTCTGAAAGTTCTCCATAATTTTCTCAAAGGTGTGTGAAGTCTGCCAATCTGCACTTGGCCAGCTGGTAGACTACTGACTATGGCCAAACCACTTCTCACTCCGAGAGGATGCCCGACGCCCGTGCTCTGTAGTGAACCGGCAATGGGTTTATCACGATGATGATAAATGGATACAAAAAAAGGGTACGGATGTTAGTGATTGTACGAAATTGGATCGCAGAATAGTTTTTGCGTTAGAATCATGATAGAATAGAACATAACAATGAAATGTTAATAGAACGCTTTGTAATATGAATGATAATGACAAAAGTGTAAGAAAAACTTTGCTACGGTGAAAATTGAATAGAGTGTGATAAAATATTGAATGTATAAGAAATGAAAATACTGATTGTGTCTGCCCTAATAATGGACATGAGCCTTACCACAGTTCACGACAGTTAGGGCACTTCTAACAAATCACTGGCAGGCGTCAAATGTTGGTACATTTGTATCAATTATGATGTAGATTGTTTGCTGATAATGTGCGTCATAATCATAATCACCAAGACTAGTGGAATTGGCAACAATAGTAAATGTAGATGGTAATAAATCTTAGACTTAATTGACAGTGTTGAGTGGTTGAGGCCCTTTTCCGCACGAAACGTAAAATGGATACTATTACTTTAAGGCTGAGATGTATAGTAGTATAAACGGGATAAAAGTAACCTATACCCGTATCCGGGATGCAACCTGTCTCGGGTACAAACAGATGATGCGTGAATTTAGGTTTTTTAACCATCCTGTAGGAACTCTTTGATTTTCCGGGACAAAAGTAAGCCATGTCTTTTCTTGGATGCGAGCTATAGGTATCTCTGTACCGTCAAAATCGGTTAAATGGATGGGCCGTGTAAAGCTAGCGTAGCTGGATCACCCTTTCGCATTTATAATATTAGTAGGGATATGGATCATCCAGCGGGCGATGGAGAGAGCTAAAGTTTCTATACGTGATCAAATCAGAAATGAGGAGATCCGTAGGAGAACTAGAGTAACCGACATAGCTCAACGGGTTGCGAAGCTGAAGTGGCAATGGGCAGGGCACATAGTTCGTAAAACCGATAGACGTTGGTGTCCCAAGGTGCTGGAACGGCGACCTCGCATTGGAAGACGCAGCGTTGGAAGACCCCCACTAGGTGCACAGACGACATCAGACGAGTCGCAGGGAGCCGCTGGATTCAGGAGGCGCAAGAACGTGGCGTGTGGAAGTCCCTACAAGAGACCTATGTCCAGCAGTGGACGTCTATCAGTTGATGATGATGATGGATATGGATTATTTAGATATCTATCGATGTATCTAAGTCTTTACTTTACAGTTATAACAAAGCATTCTGTGGTTACGTGTTACGCAGATGATCATGCACTACATCTTTGCGTGAATGAAATAATTACTTCATGCATCAACTTGTTAGTTAAACCTTGAAACACATTATAAAAAAGGTCTTTAATTAATTCTTGCGTTGAAGTGTTCGTTAGTTTTACTTCTCGGTTTTTTTTTATCGTGTTAAAGTGCTTAGTGTGTCTTGTTTTTAAAACTTTAACGATTATTATTGTTTAAACGATTACTTGATAAAAAGTTTAATGCTAAGATAACGTAGGTGTTTACGTTTTTTGTTATTTTAACTTTTTGATTATCCTCAATTTATGTAGTACATTTGTGTGTATTGCTGGTGCGATCTTTCTTCCAAATAAATCAAAGATACACTGTAACTTAAGACGTCTTACAAGAATAAAACATTCAGACTTAACGTTTCTTTCTTGTTTTTCAAACCGTATCGGTCAGTTTTAAAGCTGTCTAGAACTAGTTGGATAGTCTAACGATAAGACAAAACATATAATATTATGCGCTAAACGTCCGCACTTATTGAATCTAGGCTTAGATATCCTTATCGGTCATTTTCACGATGTCCCTTTGCAAAGTCCCTGCTAAATAAATGGAAAATCCGCAATTTTATTTAATCGTAAAGAGTTTCATGTATCATTCCCGCGAGGCCTCCACCGTAGTCCGAGAGGGACGGCGATATAGAATACTCGTTTAGAAAGAGATAGCTGCCGACTGTCGGTCCGATGCGCGTGAGTCATGCTCTGGTGCTTTGGCCTTTTTGTTTCTGGTTTGTGTAGCGAGCGGCGAGCGGACTGTGGTGAATTTAGAAACGGTGCCTTTTTTTCATTGTACTTACCTGGATCCTCAAATTTAATGGTAGTTCCATTAGACAGATGGGCTCGTTTACGTTTTACATTTTACATTGTTGATTGATGTGACTCATTGAAGGAGGAGCCAAAAATGTTGTGATTACATAGTTACACCTGAGTCTTATATTAATACTACCTGATTAATTATACCTTAATTATAATTTTGAATATTAATTCTAAATATTTACTAAAGAAAAACTGACTGACCGACTGACTGTCATCTATCAACGCGCAGCACAAACTACTGGACGGATCGGGCTGAAATTTGGCATGCAGATAACTATTATGACGTAGGCATCCGCTAAGAAAGGATTTTTGAATATTCCTCTCCTAAGGGGTTTGAAATTTGTGTGGTCCACGCGGACGAATAAGCTAGTCATTTAATATACTTACCCCATGCCCGGTCCATTATAATTAATAACTTCTTGTGATTTTTCTATTACTTTGTGATTAATTGTTTCAGCCTGCTTATATTATTATAATTGTCAAGTATTTTAATTAAATAATATATTATTTTAAGCATAGGTTGTACCTAGTCTTCACGTTTCTTACTATTTTTCTTGTCTATTACTTTATGTTTACAGTAGTAATCTACATTATATAATTTCATTTTCATTGGGCACATATAATTTTTTCACTTACAAGTATTTTTTACTCATAATTTTTAGGTAAAATTAGGAGATAATGTGAGAAACTCCTATTAATCGCTACCCATATTATTAGTGCGAAAGTTTGTTGGTTTGTCCTCCAATCACATCACAACAGAGGTTGCTCCGGGATCGACGTGATTTTTTACATGGGTATAGTTTAAGACTTGGAGAGTGACATAGGCTACTTTTTTTCCGGAAAATCAAAGAGTTCCCACGGGATTTCTAAAAAAAAACCTTAATCCACGCGTACGAAGTCGCGGGCATCAGCTAGCAATTATTACAAAACGGTAAGTCTCTTCGCATATACATCAAACAACATCTCTACTCTCGACACCTTTTAAACCGTAGTGTGGCAATAGCAACGACCATATGTACTGGCAAGCCGAGTCGGCGACTTGATGGATTACTATTGTCTGACTTTGTCATCTCTGTGTCGCAAGTGTTTGCCAAACTGTGTCCAAATGAGGATTTTGTAGCTAGTAAATCATTGCCGAACCATGTCATTGTGAAGCACAAATGTTTGCCTTATACGTCCACTCGTATGACAGGCGGTTAAAGTTAACGTTACGGTTAGCGTTAACCTTTGACCGTCAATATAATATAATAGAATAGAATATGTTTTATTCAAGTAAACTTTTTACAAGTGCTTTTGAATCGTCAGCTAGTTTTAATTTACCACTGGTTCGGAATGCCGTTCCTACCGACAAGAACCAGCAAGAAACTCGGCGGTTGCTCGTTTTAATTTTTCAATTTACAATGTTATTATACCATGCTATACAAGCCATTGCAGCCCCGTGCATTGCTAAATGTGTTGCACAAAGTAATAGGTATTCAATGACGCCTTATACTTGACGCGGACGGTATCGCTGGGGTTTTTAGTGGGTATACTGTAGGTTGTATCAGTGCCAGTGAGTCCCACATAGATACCCGCTCTTGTGCGGGATGCGTAATTGCATTTTTAGCAGCCGAAAAAAGGTATTCTATATTCATACCACCATGAATAGAGAAGATTAAATTTTGATTCAAAGTTACCTAAACTAGATTTGAGCACGTTTTGCTTTTATTCATTATTGCCAGCAAAGTTTAACGCTAACATTGATGTAACTTTAAGCACCTGTCATGCAACTGGGCATTATGATGTCCAATTTAGGCTTTGATGTTGGGAAATCGTATATCTTCAAATTATTGTTAGAATATATTTCCATTGGTGCAACTGAACGAATTGTTGGTCAATTTTAGATTTCGTTATTGTTAAAACTTGTGTTATTTCAGTCATATTAAAATTTAAAGTCAATTAGTAAGATCTAGTTCTTTTTTAGAATGGATTTGTGAGCTAAATCGAAGAAGAGCAGATTATTTATGGACGTTATTATAGAAGTTGACTTATTTTTGAAATAGATTGTTATGATTTTGCGAAAATTGGAATTATTATGGCGGGATAGAACCAGAAAGAAGCACATTATATTGAAAGAGACGGTGTAGTTTATGGAAACTTAAACACTAAGGAAATACTAACAGCCGGAAGGTAACCTTACTTCAAGTTACTTCATTGGCCGGATGTATTAGAAAAGAGGAAGTTATTAGACAACCTAATGGATAGACAGATTATGAAACCGTGTCCTTTACTAGCTAATTGAGCGCGTATTAAGCAAAACAAATAAATAACAAAGAAAAAGTTGAAGGTTTAACCACAATATTACCGTGGTTTAACGCAATTAAAGCCACGAAAACCTAACAATAATAATATGAAGTGTTATGTTTAGAGCCCTAACACACTGGAACCCCATGGTGACGTCGCCGACTACGTATACAAACAATTCGTACTGAAATGAATGACAGTTAACTCATTTAGCTACGGTCTGGCGACATCGACAGTTTGGAAGCGTAGAGACTGGATACTCTGGCGACTGGAAACGCGTAGCCAAGCCGCCAGTATTTTATATATAAAAATAAGTTACGCCTCCTTTACTCAGTGGCTAACTGATCGCCAGGACGGATGCCCGTGTGTTCGTGTTCGTTACTGTTGTGTTGTTGTGCTATTTATTCGGCAACCTCATTAATTGGTTTCGGTAGATAGCTAGAGTCATGGCTACGTAGCCAGCGACGTAGCCATGACGTCTCAGTGTGTTAGGGCTCTTAAATCAACTTCGAGGCTAACTAACATGTTGACTTTGTTGATGAGATTTATCTTTGAATACTTGAGTAATGTGTTAGAGACTTGCCGTTAGATCACTAATGTTTGAAAGCTTTACCGACATAGCCTTGCTGTACCAAGGAGAGAGATGGATAAAAGTATTTCCACAATGACCTCGTTCAATATATTATTATGTTAGACAAAGACGGACAAAGAATAACTAGTAACTACTCATATCATATTTGTCTTAGCCACGTGACGTCACCTAGTAATTTATGGAAGCTGTAGACTGCTTTTTCATCTTATATACATATAAAAAACTTTTCCCGAGTGACTGATTAGTGATTACACAGTCTAAACCGCTGGGGTTAGAAACTTGAAATGTAGGTTCCTTTCATGACGGGGTCAGTGGGCACTAACTAAGAAACGATTTTAGGAAATTCTAATCTTAAGGGGGTTAAATCAAGGATACTGGATAAGTAAGGGGTTCATAGTGAGAGATATTTGTGGATATCACCTATAGGATCGCTTCGTTTTCATAGTTCAGCGCAATGACTTCTACATATGTATACATAGAAGTGGTTCTGCGCTTCCTTTTCGCTCGAACTCCAACCTAGATAAAATAAATAAAAATGTACGAGTAAATATATTTACTCTGAAATTCATAGTCAGGATAGAGGCTTCTTTAGAGGACGATTCAAACGACATGTGTCATATTTAACCTTTATACAGTGCGTTAAGATTGTGTATGACACCATGTCTTCTAAATCATTCTCAAAAGAAGCCCCTACCTTGACTATGAATTCCTGTGTTAAAGTTTTAAATTTATTCTTTGTTCATGATCGTGATCTTAAGAAGATTATTTCTGGCTTTAATCTTTGAATCTATGGTTTGCAATATTCCAATATGTGAAATTGTGAATGTATACTTATTTCCTGTGGATACGTATAATTTGCTCGTGCCTCCGCTATCTGATTATACAACAGATAATTCGCTCAATGGTCTCCGGTGAGACGGTACGTAATGACCGCGTGCGAAATCGCCCCGACGATGACTCATGTCGAGGATTCGTCGGATGATTTGTAATGGTGCGGCTTCAATATCGGAATTCGGCAAATGATTCGAGATATCGCGAGTTGTGTGGCCGGCGGAAATCGTAACGTTCCGCACATTCGCGGTAATGGTACGGCTCCACTATCGAGATTCTTCAAGTGATTCGTGATATCGCGATAATGTGTGGCCGGTGGCAATCGTATCGTTCCGCACATTCGCGCAAACCCGAATATATGTTTTTGAAAATCCCTCGGTAAGTCTTTTTTTTTTCGGGATATTATCTAATACACCACAAGAAGGAATAATCGTTATCACAAAATGTTGCACCTGCTGGCCGGCTGATTTAAAAATTTGTCAAATACAATACATTCGCCATATCCCGAATTGTGTGGCCAGTTGATTTGCACAATGCCGAACTATTGTAAAATTTTCCCGAATTCGAATAGAACATTTGCCGAATCCCGATAGTGGAGCCCTACCATAACGTTTAAATGTCATTGTACTTGTAGCCTGTTAATTTGTTACGATCCGTTCGTGTTGCATTGTGTAACATAATTGCGAATGTTTGTCGGAATATAACGTGCCTGTTGATAAAGGTTTGTTTTTATAGTTTGTTTTTTACTTCAAATTTTCATGCCACTCTTCTTATCACATACTAGCTTATGCTCGCGACTTTGTCTGCGTGGACTCCAAAATTTTAAACCCGTTTTACCCCTTTAGGTATTGAATTTTCAAAAATCCTTTCTCAGCGAATGTCTACGTCATAATAGCTGTATAGCTGCATGCCAAATTTCATCCCGATCCAGTAGTTTGAGCTGTGCGTTGATAGACACCTCAGTCAGTCAGTCAGTCAGCTTTATAAATAATAAATATTAACAATGCCTTATTAAAGTATAAGTTTTTCTTCCTTAATGCAAATTTTATGTGTATTAAACATTTGTATTTGTATTTGTATTATTTGTCGGTATTCTAAGAAAACCATTTTTGTTCCTATGTAAATTAATTGAATTGGTTTGTACGATTACCTACCTTTATTAATACTTGGCACACTACATCCAACTTGGCAATGATGGCTTACGATGTATTAAGTAGATATACCAAGGTTGGCATTGAATAAATAAGAAAAATATTTTTTATAGTTATCAATAATTCAACGGGCACAGCTGTATCAATGTTTTCCCAACAAAGTGTATAAACTGCATTTAATCCTACTAAATATAAATCTTCATTAGTGTTGATGTGTGACTCACTATCTTTTGTACATTTTTTACGTTTTTAAGTACCGTTGCCAAATATAGTATGTTGTTGTATGCCGTAGATTTATTATAAGATAAACTTTAAAACGCGCTCAAATCTCAAACGATTAATTATTTCATCGTAAACTAGCTTATTCTTTGTTGTTTTAAAATAATTAAAAAAAAAAACCATTTTATTGCAGGTCAGGGGACCCATATAAGCTTTTAAGCTTGACATTTAATTATTAATCAATCTATCTAGATATCGGTCGATGAGTTACTTAGCTACTTTTTTTGTCAAAAGACTTTTTTAAGAGAGTTGTCAAAAGAGTTTTGTCGACTGATTACGAATAAAAATGAAAAATGAAAAAATAAAAATGAAATATGGGTCTATTAAATATAGAATACTAGCTGATGCCCGCGACTTCAATGGCGTGGATTTTGTAATTCCCGTGAGAACTCTTTGATTTTCCGGGATAAAAAGTAGCCTTTAGCACTTTGCCAGGTCTTTAACGGTACCCATGCAAAAAATAACGTTGATCTGTTGCTCCGTTGCGACGTGATTGAAGGACAAACCAACAAACCATCAAACAAACACACTTTCACATTTTATAATATTATGGGTAGTGATTCATTATTTTTGGCCATAAGTCAATGTAGTTTATCCTATACTTATTATCTATACTATCTATATTCTATATAGTATTATAAAGAGGTAAAGTTTGTAAGTTTGTTTGTCGAGGATAATCCCTGGAACTACTGAACCGATTTTGAAAATTCTTTCACCAATAGAAAGGTACATTATTCCTAAGTAACATAAGCTATGATATTTTATTTTCCAAAAAAATGTAATAAGCTTTCCGTGCGAAGCCGTGGCGGGTTGATAGTAAAAAATAAAATTATGAGACGCTTGAAAGATTTTAGTAAATGCAAGATTCTAGTTTTAGCAATAAATCTGCAAGACATTACAAATTCGACAGGAAACGATATTCGCATCATCTATTTACGACGTCTGCGAAATCGAATCGGAAACGAGAAATCGACTGTTATACATTACGGATTCCTTTTAAAGATTCATTAACTCTCTCGTTTATCACGTTGCTTGCTTCGAGACGAGCTTTTTTACTTGGTAGATAAAAAGTGTAAAGGCTTGAACAGACGTCCGAAAGAGTTCTCAGATTTATCATTACATTTTAAAGACTGTTAAAAACATTTGTTAAGTCGCGGTTATTATACAATTAACGAATTCCTAAATGACAAGGTTGCATGGAAACGGTCGCCTTTGCATTGAGCAACCCACAAGGTAGTGTACAGTATACGCGGCCGAAAGTAATGTACATCGACCTTAAGAAGGACATAGCAGATTTGAAGAGCACTGTCTCGGTCGTTCAAACCGATAAAACATCATATAGGTATGAGTAACAGAGATAACGCTCTACAAAGCCGAAATGTCATATAAAGGCCGATGTACATTACTTTCGGCTGCGTACTGTACCTAATATTTACATACGTATTGTAAAAAAAGCAACTGCTGAGTTTTCGCAGTAGAATTTGCTTTCCGAACGGGTGATAGAATCTTGACATATCATAAGTGACACATGCTGTTCTTATCATCATCATCATCGTCGTCGTCAATCGATAGACGTCCACTGCTGGACATAGGTCTCTTGTAGGGACTTCCACACGCTGCGGTCTCGCGCCGCCGCCATCCAGCGGCTCCCTCTCGTGTGTCAAAGCCTTTTCAGCAGAACAGGTTCCCACCGGGGCCCGTCTACAAAAAAGCGAGCGTCGTTCGTTCGATCGCTTTGCAAAATGGCAGCTTTAAAATTTTCCTTTATAATTCGCTAATTTGCGTGGGACGAAATTACACAGCTTGCCTCGTCAAAGTAGATCAAGTATTGTTATTATCAAGCTCGTAGTTTCTGTGCAGATTAATGGTTTGTGTAGTTTAGCTACCTACGATTTGAGTCGCTTGTCGAAAACCTTTTAGGACTGAAGGATATTATTAAATGTTGTTTGTGTGCATAATAATCTACAGCAGAGATTTAACCCCGTTATTCACAATCATTACTATGAGGTCTCACAGTGCGCTTGAAGGCACAGTGTGTGGGTTCCACCAATCAGATTATTTTGTCACGTCAATTTTCGATAATCTGATTGGTGGAATCCACACTATGCGTTCGAGCACACTGTGCGATTTCATAGTGATGATTGTGAATACGGGTGTTAGTTAGGTTGTTTATGGAGTGTTTCTAAAGATTTTATCTTTCTACTAGCTGATGCCCGAGCCTACGTTCGCGTGGATATAGTTATTTACAAATCCAGGGAGAAACTCTTTGATTTTCCGGGATAAAAAGTAGCCTATGTCACTTCTCCAGGTCTTTGACAATAACTATGCAAAAAAGTACGTCGATCCGTTGCTCCAAACCAACAAACAAATTATACTATTGCATTTAAAATAAGGCTAGTGATATTCAAATAAAATCAAAGTTTATATGTTTCACGTAGAACTACTACCTCTCGTCTTACACGATTGGGTGTGGTTCGTTGGAAACCCACCGTGTCTCATGACTGTCAATACCTACCTACTGTTGTGACTTTACCACCGACCGATTCATCCAGAAACAACCTATCAATTAAATCTTGTTTCGAAAACATTTATCGATAAATAAATATCATAGAAACATTTTTTTATTTGCGTAACTTAAAAACTCTACAAGTTTTCCTGGATTTTCCCATCATGAGTATTATGCGTTATTAGTTTATTACGTTCAGGAAAATAAAGCGATTTGCTTGATGATGACCGCGACTTTGCGACGTCGCGTTCGTTTAAATTCCGTGGGTACTTTTCGATTTTCCGGGACAAAAAGCGTATGTCCGTTTAAGTAGATTATCATCATCATAATTATCTACATGATGTAGATATCCTCACGATGTTTTCCTTTACCGTTACCAAGTGATATTTTTGCTTAAAGTCCACATAACTCAGAAGTTTCAAGTTTAAAAAAACATTTTCTTTAGCAATTCGCAAAGTGCACACCCTATTCGCCTTCTCATGTTAAGCCTGCACTACTGGTAATTCAACCCTCCCTCGGCTTTAGAAAACGACGCAACTTGATTCGTTTTGCGGTCGACACGACCTCTATTGCGTCGGTGCAGAGTTTATTTTCTACTTTTATTCTCCACCACAAAATTCCGCCGAGTGACCAAAAGTATCTGATTACATTGTTGTTTTGTTGGATGTGAAACAAAACTACAGTAGGTAAATCCTAACTTACCTACATTACAAATGCGAAAGTGTGTCTGTGTGTCTGCTACCTTTTCACAACTCACCTGTTTAACGGATTTTGAGGAGTTTTTGTACAGACATAGCTTGCATCCCGGGGAAGGACATAGGCTATTTTTTGGCCACAAAAATCAGAGTTCCCATGGGATTTGTAAAACCTCTAAATCAACGCGGATGAAGTCGTGGGCATTATCTATTTGGTACAGAGGTAACTTGAACTCCGATAATACTAAGGCTAGTTTTTAAAATCAAAGAGTTGCCGTTGGATTTAAAAAAACTTATATTTATCCACGCGCATAAAGTCGCAAGCATTTTCAGGTACCTAGCTTAATAATTTTGTAGGTGCGATAGATAAACAGAATAAATAGGAATATTTTTTACTCAAATATGAATCGTCAAATGCATCTACCACTGAGAATGCCTTTCCTACCGAGAAGAACCAGCAAGAAACTCGGCGGTTGCTCTTTTCAAAGATTTGATAGACAATATGCCGTGTATAAAAGCAATTGAATGCAGTCCCGCGCTTCGCTGGTGCGAGCTGCAATTCAAATTCACGCTCTTTTATCATCATTTACATAATCTTCAATTGTGTAATGTGCTTTTTTCAGGGGCATACTTTGATGACACACAAACACCTTTCAGCTGAAACCAAACAACAGTCATTAAGTTTGCACGAAAGCACGTCCCGCGCGTAAGCGTATATCGCACGGGTAAATTTAGAAGTCTCGAAATAGCTTCAATCACGTGTATGAGGCGTATAAATAGTTCGCATCCGTTCAGTTTGATTCTATTTATACGACGGCACTTAATCATGTTTATTTGACCCGAGTGCGGAAATCTTTGAATAATAATATTATTATTATTATAAAGTAGCTTATGCTCGCGACTACGTCCGCGTGGACTACACAAATTTCAAACCCCTATTTCAGCCCCTTAGGGCTATACTCACGTGTTAAGTCGACGTAAGCCCGGCTAGTTTCGAACCCATCCAGGATCCGTTTTCACAAATCTATATTTGTAATGGAAATTGTATTATTATTTTCTTCTTATTTTGCTATACGGGTTTTAGTTGTGCCACATTAGCATAAGCACTCCGCTTCGCCAGCCTTGTCGAATGAAAGAAACAAGGTTGTTGTTGATGATGATGATGATGATAGGTATAAGTGTCTTTTTATTATTATGTTGTTAAGTATTAATTAATGGCCTCAACCATACAAATCTTTAAACCCGTGTAATTTAAAAAAGTATTTTTTTACGGACAGCTAGCAAAGCACAGACAGTTATAGTATCTCGATTCTAGAACGTGTCTACAAAATTAGTGTTCGATTGGTTACTATTCAAATGAGAATGAAACTACGTTTGTATGGAGCGAGTGACGGAGAGTCCTCTGTTAATGATTTGCACGTTAGCATTGAATAGAAAGGCGTTTATGAGACGATAAGACTGTGAGTCGACTTCCTAGAAATACTGTATATTGTGTGGACGTTGACTGATTCGTGATCCGTAAATAATCAGCTTTCGTCATGGATAATGTCGTATTAGAGCTCTCTATATATATTCGTATATTAATTACTATAACATATTCCGCTTAATTATACGGCCTTGTAACCAGTGGCGTGCACAGGAGTTCAAGCCAGGGTAGGCATTTAGGTATGAACTTATTTTACGGCAGGTTAAAATGAAAAATAAGCATTGACTTATTACAATGAGGGTGCGTTTATGCCTCTATGAGCTGCACGCCACTGCTTGTAACAGAGTGAACTTGTTAGATGGATCAAAACTGTAGATTCGAAAACTTTTTAAAAATTTCATTCGTCTTCATGAATTTGCATATTTTTATTTTTTTCATAACTGTTTTCACTTTTAATCATAATTGTACGAGTTATTTACATACCTATTTTGTCTCTAGGTTTAATTTTTATATTTATAATTGTAATTTATAAATTTACATATTTGTATCTGTATTATATTTTATTATCTTGCATGTGTTTAAATGAAATCTGCTCAGCGTATTTTGAGAAATAATTTGAAATCTAAATATACAAAAGAAAAAGGTGACTGACTGACTGACTGACTGACTGATCTATCAACGCATAGCTCAAACTACTGGACGGATCGGGCTGATTTGGCATGCAAATATATCTATTATGACGTAAGCATCCGCTTAGAGAGGATTTTTGAAAATTAAACCCCTAAGGGGTGAAATAGGGGTTTGAAATTTGTGTAGTCCACGCGGACGAAGTCGCGGGCATTAGCTAGTAAATAATAGAATAATTGAAAAAACTTCTCTTCAATTTACGGCCGAAAATAAATAAATAATGAATCCTATCTGTAGTCTGATGGTGGTCGATAAGTTACTTAGCAACGTTTTTATTTGTCACAAATTGCATTTTTTGACAAATAACAATCTTACCGAAAAAATACACATACTATAGTCATTATTAAATTTTAGACAGCAAGTAGACATAATATATACGAATCACAATAGGTTACATACACAATAGGAAAAAATTACAACATTTGAAGCGCAAAAAACCTCAGACAAGCGAGTTGTAATTATAAACTTGACGTATTAAGTAATTCGCGATATTGTAACTTGGTGGTTAACTGGCGCGTTGCTTGACGGCGAAGCCAGAGCCGGGTGAGTCATGCCGCTCGCCATCTGTCGCAAGGCATCAAGGTCCAGCTTTGACTTAAACATCGCGGCCGATTTGTGACGAACACTTCCCACGGATACTCGCACTCGTTACCTAAGTTACTCTTGATATTTTTAGGGTTCCCTACCTCAAAAGGAAAAACGGAACCCTTATAGGATCACTGTGTTGTCTGTCTGTCTGTCTGTCGGTCTGTCAAGAAACCTACAGGGTACTTCCCGTTGACCTAGAATCATGAAATTTGGCAGGTAGGTAGATCTTAATTAGAATTAGATCAAATTATTTCCTAATGGTAAAGTATAATAATGTGGTTGTTATCATAATCCTTATGTATGTCTATGACTTGATTGAGATTATAATTTTCTTCTCTAAAGTTGTACTCCCGAGGTTTAAAGATGAAATCTTGACAAAATAAATACTAAATAGGAATGGCAATATAGCAAAAACGTGCTTAGTTTATTATTATCAGTAGATAGCTTTAATATGACTTGACGTGTTTATGTTAATTTTATGACCCATAACCTGCCCATAACATTTTTAAATTGTGTAGTGTAATACTCATCTTATATAATATTATGGTACAGTACGCGTCCGAAAGTGATGAACATCGGTCTTTAGAATGACATTTCATCTTTGTAGAGCGTTGTCTCTGTCACTCATACCCATATGACGCTTTGTCGGTTTCAATAACCGAGACAGTGCTCTACAAATCTGCTGTCTCCTTCTAAAGATCGATGTTCATCACTTTTGGCCGCGGACTGTAGGTGCCCAAATACATTAGGCACCTACTATGATATTATGCTTCAGGAATGCTCGCAATACAAAGAGGATCACATTATGACGTGATCCTCTTTGTATCACAGGCCTGACAAGGGCTTGATTAATTAATATTGTTGCCCAAAAATCTCTGATAAGCGTTATTATAATTTATGTTACGGAGAATGTTTTAGCTGGTACTAAAGTGTAGGTGTCGTCCGCCTACCGTTATAACCCGGAGTCTGTCGTAAGCAGACTGTCACAAAATCAAAGCACTGTAGCCAAGCAAATGTTGAGTCCAGGTTATATATTTCCTAATTTATTAAACTACTCCTACGGAATCCTACAGAATTTACAGCGAATCGACCTCTAATTCATATCACAAATCGACGTTTTAATAAAACCGCGTCTGTTATTGTATGTTCCTTAATTTAATTTATTTTAAACCAACTTATTGTTCACAAAATTACAGAGGGTTAGAACACAGGATACATTTAAAAAAATAAAGGGCGACCTTATCACCTTCTACGTGAAATAATAATTGCAGATGGAATTTTATTATAAAAGTTTAGTTATGGAGGCTTCGTTATTCATAATCATTCCCTAACATTTTTAATGATAAAGTGTGATTATATGGCGATCGAAAAATCAGCCTTACAAGAATAATAATATTTCAAGACCCAACTTTTCTAATATAATACCTATTAAATAATGGATCCGAAACATGGTCGCTAACTATGGGCCTCATAAAAAAGCTCAGAGTCACTCAGCAGACGATGGAGAGAGCTATGCTTGGAGTTTCTCTACATGATCAAATCAGAAATGAGGAGATCCGTAGGAGAACTCAAGTAACCGTCATAGCTCAACGGGTTGCGAAATGTTTTCAAAATGAGGAAATGATTATTGGAAATCGTGTTGTGTTGTCATTACGTGTTACGTATCTCGCTTTGTGTTCGTCTGTTGATACAAGTGTCTGGGTGTCGGTGTTATCTATTTCAGGTGTGTCTGCCGCAACAGCTTTGTGTGCCGCTATGGGGTACGGTAAACGGTTTGCTGCCATTCGTATATTATTAACAATATTGTTTGTCTCTCTCTTTACAGATGCAGTGCTAGCTGGCGCTCTCGCTTCGACTGCATGCCGAGGATTCTTTTTCGTTTCGCTGTTGAAGTAGTCTAGAACTCGTCATGCATCATGAATTAATAGATTCGAATAGATTCCGAGAAACCGTGAACGTTGACAGTTGGCAGTCTTATGTGGTTGACATTCAATCTACTCGTTCGAAACGTTTTTGCTCAACGTTTCTGATACGATCGGCTAAGGTGTGGAATACCCTTCTGGCCTCCGTGTTTTCTGCCACGTATAACCCAAATATTTTCAAGGCATCTTATAATAGTGAATAGGCATCTTCTAGGCAAGCGTGCTCCATCATTGCATTTTATTAGGCATGATTGTCGTCCAGTCTCGCAGTAAAAGAAATCTTTAAGCGTTATTTTGTCATGTCAACATCATCGCTCAGTATTCTCGCAATCTTTGCTCTTGAATGAGTAAGGAATACATTTCGGTTGAGTTAAGAAAATAAATAAAATTATTTTAATCGGTTGAGATATTTATTCGATAGTGAATACGGAATAACCCATTATGGAGTTACTCTTCTAGTGACTCCTTTTCGCGATCTTGGAATTAATTCTTGTGTTACTTCTTTAGTATCTCTTGAATATTCGTCATGCAGTTAGTTTAATTGATTATTCAAAAATTCGTTTCAAGGTTCTCTTAAATTTTTTCATGTCCTACTTGATACGTACGTACGTATTTTTTTTGTACGAGGAAAACGAACCACTTCATTAAGTTATTTTGTAATATTCCAACCCCTACTGACTAATTAATGAATGTATATTATAAGCTGTTACAATTTGTGCTATTTGTCAATGTCGTCTAGTAGTCTAATTAAATCTATAAAAAATACTTTTATATTTTAGCAGCAGGCTATCATCATTTTGATGATAGCCGGATGATAGTATCTTTTGACTAAATCGTACAATTTTACGAAAACTTTATTTATTGTGTTACTTCAATTTGAAAGTAAGGACGTCAGCTATACTTATCTCTATTACCTCCATTATTATAATAATGATGTAGGTAACCGATTTGATTGCACAGTATAATATTATTTTCTTATCTCTGCGACTGTTTGTTAAAGCGGCCGATTCTTATCGAATTACGTTTAGTTACAGTCGACTTGTCTTTTCACTTTTTATGCCTTCGTCTGATTAGCTTTGCTTCTTACGCAACGGTCGTGTCGAATTTCCTGCTTAATTAAATATTTCCAACCAACTGGAATAATGATTCTTTTTTCCTTTTTAATATCTAAATGATAGATATCTAATGTGGTGTTTAGGCGATTGGTGTCTAACATGTTATCGATTCGATACTAATAATGATTAATATCGCGGCATTTACGTCACTGGAACTTTAGATTTTTCGTTGAAATGACGTCAGGTTTCTTGGACAACAGTTGTTTAAATATTTTGTGTTGTTTTGTTAGATTGTGTTTCATAATAGTTCTTTTGTTAATGTCGAAAGTAGTCTCTTATTTTTTTTTAAATAGATTTGTGTGCCGCACGTTTTGCACCAATTTTTAATATTCATTAGTCGTGTTAATTTTATCTTTAATCTGTTTGAATACTGTATCGAACTAGGTGTCACTCCAATTACGTCGAAGTAGCTCATTGGTCATATTGATACGTGTTTCAGATTTATATCGTCGCTATGAAACTCTCGGATAAATGTAGTCAATCGTGATACAGTGTGTAGTGTGATAAAAAACTGATAACAAGCGAATGGGAATTGTAAAATCCAAAATGGAGAGGAAATTGACTCGCGAGGATTTTATGCGGAAGAGTTTCCGAGCGCCTAGAGTGTCGCCCGCTCCAGATCCATCGGCGACCGTTAATGGAGCGCCACCACCTTCACCAGTTTCCTTATCAATGTTGGAAAGGACACCACAGACTCCTAGAGCCGAATACGCGGTCACAGCATCCGGTATAGCTCCTAAAAAACTAGAACTGAACAGAGCACATCCCATACATTTAAAATCATTCCAAGCAGAACCTCCTGATGATAATGGTCCAGCACCTCCATCAGACGATGTTTTACGTAAACTAGAAAGACAAATAGGTGAAATGGAACGAGGATTAGAAAGAGCGCAAAACGGAACTGTCAAAGTTGACGAAAGGGTCCGTTATGCTGAACATGAGAATTTACTACGGACTGGGGTGTCATCCGTAGGAGGTGGTGGTTACTTACCAGCCGATTCTGATACAGAACACGATTCAGTACCATTTAATAGAAATGAAACTACTAGAAGTAGTACAGGAGCCGCTGCTCCGGCAACTAGACCGGCTACTAGATTATCTCGAACAAACTCCGACACACAACAGCATAATTCAGTTGCTGCTACAGCAAGATTAATGAGGAAGTTAGCGGATGGTGGTACCAAGGATGAGAAAACTAAGGTGATTTCAAGGAAAGCTATCCAAGCGAGGATGGAGAAGGTTAAGAACTCTGTGGTAGGGACGAAACATGAACACAGGGTGCTGGCGGAGCATAGAGCGGAGCCGACGTCGCCGAAGAGTCCAACCTCGCCTGTCTCACAGCGCTCTTCAGTACAGGTAAAAAAAATTGTGAACGTCCCGTGAAAGTGATGTTTGTGTACAAAATAGTAAAGAAAAAAATACAATAAACTAATCTTTAGGATAGTTTAAGACACTATTTATGTTTTCTGTTACTCGTTAAAATTTGAATAATTTTGATTCGATTGCTTATCCTTGGAATAGTCAAAAGAGAACTAAATATTTTTTAAGATACATTTAAAAGGTAACAGTAATTTAACGATATAAATCAATCTTAACGAGTAGAGAATAGGGATTTTTATCGAAGAATTTTTCCGAAGAATGAAGCAAAACTATCTTTCGAGTATGATGTTGGAAGATACTTATATCAATAAAAAAAACTCTTGCGAAAGATATCATTTACTTAGTTAATAAATATTTATTTAATCTTGTATCAATGCCACCACCTAATTGAATTCAATCGCATCGCGAGGTCTATAAAACGTTTTATGCTAAAGCCAACGTTTGATTGAAGTTGCTTACATCATAATACGTCGAACGTCAAGAATCAAACATTTTTCCAATCTGCCCACTCGTCGCACGTGCTTTGTGTATATTGTGGTATACAGAATAAAGTGTATTCGGGACTAATAGGAATTAGCATTGAATAACTTTGCGTAGTTGTTTGGCTTGATGAATTGAGTCGCAGGCTACGCGACATTGACTAGAATAAAAGGTTTTAGTTAGAATACACACCTATATAAAAAGAAGTTAGGATACACACCTGTATAGAAATAGATAAGAAAGATATATGTAGATAAAATTTATTTTAAAAGTTCTTTTGAATCGTCAAGTGAGCTAGCACTGGTTCAGAATCCCCTTCCTAAGTTCCTTCCGAGAAGAAACAGCAAGACACTCAGCGGTTGTTTTTTTCTTCTTTGCGCACGTTCATTCTGTGTTTATGTCTAGCTGGCTTTAATTATGGCTTTATGGCTTTGGTCCAAAATAAAATGAATTAATTAATAGAAATTCAAACTATACCTAATAGACAACATGAGTAGAAAGTTTTCTCTAAATTTACAGTCGTAGCTATACCTACTAAATGATGCCAACGAATTCATCGGAGGGATTTAGGTTTTAAAATTTCGTGGGAACTCTTTGATTTTCCAGGGCACGTCCGTTTTTAGCCTACGTCCGTCCCTGGGATACAAATCATACAAAGTGCACCAAATTTCGTCAAAATTGTTTAACGGATGGGCTGTGAAAAACTATCAGACAGACAGACTGATGCACATGTGTAATATTAGTATGGAGATAATAATTGTATTTGAAGGCGAACTATTTCGTAATAAGGGTGCTCCATCGTTTTAGTTGCGTCATTGACCGATTAGTTATTGTGTCACCAATTAAAATTGACGTTATTGTTCAAAAACGATCTGTAATCTTTTGACATAAGGCTGATTTTTAAAACACTACCGCATAGGATTACTGCAATGGATCTTTAGTAGCTCATTCTTCAAACGAAACCGAATAAGAGTAATTTTATTGGTAGGATATTAATTAAGTGTGAATTCGTTATGCGATGAGTAGGGTTGTCAATTTATTTTAATTCATTATAGGCTCACACTTGATCATAATCACCCTGATGGTGTACAGATATTATTTCTTGTCAGTTCGGTTCTCAGTGAAAGTTTTCACTAAAATATACATAATATTGACCAGGTCCCATTTAATATGTATACACCACTGCTTTTTAATTACCATAAAAATTTAAGGGCGAATGTAGGAAAACTGTGTTTTAAATATGCAATCAGATACTTTTTACATTAATTTGTTTTGTTTTTAAAATATGTGGGTTTTACTTTCGCTACGAATAATGAAACTTCATGTCAACCCCGCCCGTCATATGTTACCTACACGCTAACAATATTATGACTAATTATTGCTATTTAATTTGGATATTTTAGGTGTTAACTATATCGTATTCTGTCTAAGCAGATGTTTTTTCTAGTACTAAATAATACTTCCCATTCTTTATTTTAAAGTCGGTTAGAGCGTTTTGCTTAGTAACTTTTAATAAGAACGAAACCGTACAAATTACAATATTTTCAGCGATCGCTAAGAAGTAGATACAAAGGAAAAGGGTGGATAAGGAAAAGTGTATTTTTTATATCCACTCCGCACCTTATTTTCTCAGCTACACCATGTCGACTCGAGACATAATAAAACTTTTTTCATTTTATCTTGCAGACTCTTTCCTTGTGATATACACATACACACACGCACACACTCACACACACAAAAGCATACACGCATACACACACACAAGCATACACACACACTGTTGTAATTTTATTATTGTATATACCTACATTTATTCTAAATCTATTCTGTTAAAAATAGTTTTAATTATAATTTTAAGTAATCTCTTTTGGCCTTCTGTTATAACAAGATTTAAATTTAAATAATAATTATGTATTTACGCTGTAAAAAAATAAAAAAAAAATAAAAAAAAAATATATTAAAATTCGTACAGCTTCCTTCATAAATCAAACATCGTATGTACCTTCACCACAGATTTTATTGAAAACTATAATATGATGCTCGTAACTTTGTGTGTGTGGATTTAGGTTAAAAAAAAATTAAAAATTCCATTAAAACTCTTTGATTTTTCGGAATAAAAGTAGCCTAGCTCCGTAGCTATTACTCGTGCGGCTATATCTCTACCAAAAGTTAAAATTAGTTAAACGGGTGGGCCGTGAAAAGGTAACAAACTGACAGATAGACAGAGTGACACAGACACTTGCGCGTTTATTATGTTACTAGGAAATATGTATTGAAAATATTGACAGTCTTAGAACAATTTCAGGATCAAATCCGTTGGTTTAAACAACCTCAGTATAGTTTATTTTGTTCTAAAAACTTATCAAAAAAGATTTTCTTTTATTAACCGACTTCAAAAAAGGAGGAGGTTCTCAATTCGTCGGAATATTTTTTATGTATGTTCCCCGACTACTCGAAGACGCCTGGACCGATTTTGAAAATTCTTTTATTTATTTATTTATTAAAGTACCTAATGATAAATGTAGAGGTGCCAAATGACAGCCTCTTTTATCATTTTATGAAATAAAGAATTGCATTAGAATAAAATAGATTAAAACACTGTTCACAACCCTATTCAAATAGTCGTTAAGTGCTTCTTCGGTTTTGAACAGTGATAAATATAAAATGTTCCCAAGTGAAATATGGCAGTATATAAAAATGCCATATTTAGTTTGATACTATAATGATGCTTGGCGGAGATTTTTGTGCAAAACTCGGAACATGAACTTAAATTATTATCCATATCCATATTTGTCACAAGAATCATAAAATAACAGAAATGGATCCGCACGAGTGTTTATTTATTTATCATAAACTATTAGATATTATATAGACTTCTCGATCATTATGCTATTAATTTAAATGATATTTATTTAGTGTTAAGCTCATAGCACCTATCCTCCCAAAAATGGTTAAACTCACTAATAAAGTAAACATTACAAAAAAAGTCCTATGAAAAACCTATCCAATGCCAAAAGTCGATACAACCCTTTTTGTAGAGTATTGTAATTTGTAACAACTACTGTTGTCTTCTAAACAAATACATATTTTTGACCAATCTACTTGGACACTCCAATACGAACCTAGTATATACCTACTACATAGTATAAAAAGTGTTGTAATTTTGTCACAAACTGAATGACTAAATATCTCTGTTTTTTTTTTACAGGTAAGCTCAGACAAGACAATCTTACTATTCAGTAAAACTTGGATTTAGGGTAAGATATTATTTTAATAATTTCTAGATTATTTTTAATGCTATATGCAAAACAATGAACATAACAAGAAAACCTTGCGTGCAGTGTAGTTCACACGCAATAGAAGTGAATCTTTACGAAAACTAAACTTACGTGACAATTCGAGATAGCAATCGGGGTACGAGGCGGGGAGACGCCCCGCACACCTGCACGTCACCTGCGCTATCTCCCACCGGGTTATCGCGGGGGCTGTGCGGATGTGCGGGGTGTCCCTACCCCGATGCCTCGACCTTGTAAGGGTGGTAAATTGTGTCGGAATAGAAATATACCCGGATACGGAATAATCTACCACCTTACAAAGATTAGAGGAAAAAAAATAATTTTAATTTACTTTACTTGATCTATCTACCTCGTAAAGAATAGAAGCTAGCCGTCGACTCCCTTGTAATGCATATGAGGTGTTATAAATGAAATTTGCTAGATGTTAGGCAAAATTGTTTTTAATGTAACTTTTACCGGGGTCGCTTAATACAGAATGATGGCTAATAATGCTTAGTTATTCTAGCTTAATGCCAAGACTTAATTTAGATACATTAGAATGCCTTAGGTAGATAGTACATAAATCTATGTTTTAAATTTAAGATGCCATTGGCATGGAATAGACAATGACACAGTAAAATTCATAAAATTGTTTCAAAATAAAAGCTCAGTAGTAAAGACAGGGTTCTTACTGTACACATACACTAAGAAGGTTCACTAAACTGTTGCAGGATACAAACATTTGCTTACTTGTAGGTGCGAAGACTGCAAGGTAGCTGGACGGCATCGGCCAAGATCCAAAACTCAATTTATTTGATTCTTCACAACCGAAATGTTTCATTCAAAGATTTTCACCAAGTCTTATCCATAGAAATTAAGTTGCCAACGTGAATGTGCAAAAGAAATAAATACGAAAACCGAAAACTAAAAACGGAAACTAAACGGAAAACTGAAGCTAAACGTAAAACGTAAACGTAAAAAACGTAAAATCGTAAACCCTGTAACAAAGAAAAACAAGATTATAATTTGTGCTGTGTGAAAATTTCGACACGTGGAATTTTCCCGATCAAACACAACTCACCTATTGAACTCCTGGCCACCAATGGTTTTCAGAAGTCCACCCACAACCCATTTTCCTCATTTATTTGGGAAGATAAAATAACTGGAACTGGAATGAAATCATAAAATTAGGATTTTCTCTAACCAAACCGCCATTTTGTCGAATCCACATTACTTGATTTTTCACTCACCATAACTGATGAAACATGGAAATACGTTAGGATGACTACATTTAGAACTATTGTATTTTTCCAGGCGAAGCCATGGGCGAAAAGGAATGAGATTTTCCTGGAACGAAAGAAATTCGTCTTCACATGTTGACTCCAGGAAAATTCTAAATCTCATCAATCGGTGTTGCCAGACGCAACCCGAGTGTCGCCGCTCTCAGTTAGTTTGATCATAAAGCCAATTCATTTTTGAATATTTGCGGAACCTAAGGATATATTATAAGAACCGTTTTGTTAATGACTTAACAATAAACAAATGATATTATGGTTTTATTTAATTATTTTGTTTTATTTATACGACAATTGACAACGAAGCAAACGCCATCTATTGTGGCTCGAATGAACTCTGAACATCGACCCACGCGTAGTTCTGCACCTTGATGCTAGGTGGCACCAACATACTTTGAACAAAATAGATTTTAATTAAAAGCGAAACGCTAATTAGTAGTTCAAAATTTACAACGTCACAATACTTCCCCTCCTACGAAAAGGTTCAACAGGTTGAACCACGCTGCCCTCAGCGTCATCCAACAACTACTAACAATTTGCCTGAAACAAACAAACAAAAAAAACACAGAAGTTACGCGTGAACGCACATCTACTACTAACAAGGAAAATTGTCTAACAAAATAAATATACTGAAAACAGTGTAAGGTTTTATACATTATACTTAACTACACAACCCTAACTTCTAAAAAGAATATATACAAAAAAAACTTCATGGTGTCTAAGACACTTGAGTGGAAACATCTTGGCATCATTCTTCAGCTGACTGATAGAATGCGTCTAGGCCTACGGTGGTTCACTCTTTTAAACTACCATCTTAATATTTGTTACTCAACAAATACGGAAAATCTGGTTGTGAACGGGTCCATCTGATATGGCAACCGTTCTCTATCCCATTCGGAAAAATAAAACCGAATCAAAATCGGAATATGAGAAAAAAAAACGAAATAACTCTCCTAGAAAATAGATCTCGGAACAGAATCGGAAAAAATAACAGAAATGATCCATTATCTAGAAGGAAAACGAAAACAAAACACAAAACCCCCCCTTTTCGTTATCCCCAAAGTACGATATTTGCATTTTTACTTTCTCAACCGGTTGGTCTACCACAAGCATTCCAATCATCACATATTCATCCCTACATACATCCACTACATTCCTCCTCAACTGAACCATGGTAATGTAACTGTTAACTCAGAACATCACTACACTCATACAAATTCCTAATTGAATATTGATAACTTAAATATTCAAACAGTTTAGACCAAACTAAGTAATGGCAAATATCTACTTCTTAATATCCTTAATATGCCAAGTGCCTATTGGGTGGTTGTCAGCTACTCTAACTAGTTCATAAACCAAAGGTGACAAAACCTTGACAACCCTGCACTTTTCATACTTAGGTGCTAGCTTAGCTGCGAAAAAATTTGTAGCGTCGCTTTGTGGATAGGTCTTTTTCCACACTATATCCCCAACAGAATAGCTTGCAGACCTACGCCTTAAGTTGTAATGCGTTGCATACTCTGCATGAGCCTGAAACAAATTTCTCCTAACCTGACCAAATATGTCCTCCAAAGATCCAAACTTTCCTGCGTATTCCTCCCTTGGAATTCCGGCCTCGTACTCCTTATCCGTGTCCTTATAGAAGGAACCATTTAAAACCGGTTCTCTAGCGTGGACAAGGAAGAACGGGGAGAATCCAGTGGATTCATTAACCGCACTGTTTATGGCGAACTGGACCTTGTACAGGTTTTCGTCCCAGGACCTGTGGTTATCTTTCACAAAAGCGGCTACAGCAGTCATAACAACCTTATTGTACCTCTCAACAAGGTTAACTTGCGGAGTGTACAGTGGTGTGTAGTGTAATTTCGGAATATTATAACGCTTAATGAGATTACGGAATTCAGATCCTGTAAATTGGGACCCATTGTCCACAATCACAGTCTCTGGAACACTATGGTTCAAAAATACAAAATTCTCTAGCGCTTTAACAACAGCGGCACCTGTGGCACGCCGTAACGGAAACAACATTGTATATTTCGAAAAACAACACGTCACCACAAAAAGAAATGTAAATCCTGATTTAGACCTAGGCAAAGGTCCGACTAAATCAGCCGAAATGACCTGAAAAGGTCTCTCGCAGACTTTAGGCTTCCCTAGCAGACCTGGAGTGGCTGATGTCGTGTGTTTATACGCAGAGCAAGTATCACAATTCTTAACGTACTCAACCACGTCCTTATACATACCACGCCAAAAATATCTGAGGGATAATCTGCGATGAGTTTTGAACACACCAAAATGACCTGCAGTTGCATCTGCATGGTTTTGTTGCATAATGCTAAGGATGTCGTTCTTGTGGACTACCTCTTTCCAGTCGAACTCACTGAGAAGCTGGTATTTACATTTACTGTAACGATATAGTTTATCGTTCAAAATACAAAAATTCGGAAAATTTGCTGGATTGATTTTACAGCCATTAAATGTTTTGTCATACCAGTCATCTACCAAAACTTGTTGACTAGAGTTATCATTACGATCACCAACTACATCTACGTGTATGAGTCTCGACAAGGTATCCGGAACTACATTATCACAACCCTTCCTATGTTCGATAACAAAATTATACTGTGATAATCTACAACCCCATCTGGCGAGTCGTCCTGAGGGATTTTCTAAATTTAAGAACCACTTTAGGGATGCATGGTCTGTGATAATTGTGACTGGCTTGGAACCAAAATAAGCCTGAAATTTCTCCACTGCAAAAATCACAGCTAGAGCCTCGCGTTCCGTCGCGCTGTAATTCCTTTCGTTTTTATTTAGGCTCCTACTGACATACGCAATGGGATGATCGCAACCATCGGTTTCTTGCGTTAGCATACCGCCAACACCATATGCAGAAGCATCACAATGTATTTTGAATGGTTTTTCAAAGTTCGGTACCGCAAGAACAGGTGCGGTTACCAACGCATTCTTCAATGTATTAAATGCTACCTCTGCCTGTTCGCTCCACTCAAATTTAGGTGCGTTCTTTCCTTTACTCGTTAGTCTATTGAGTGGTGCAGCGATGGTTGAAAAATTCCTAATAAAGCGCCTGTACCAAGAACAAGTGCCTAGGAAAATCTTTACCTCCTGTGCAGTTTTTGGGGTCGGAAAGTTCAAAACTGCGGCAACTTTTCCAGGATCTGTGCGTAAACCAAATTCATCCACTATATACCCTAAATATTTCAAAGAGTTTCTAAAAAAATTACATTTATCAAAATTTATGGATAGTTGAGCCATTTTTAGTTTATCCAGAACTCTGTTTAATAAAATTAAATGGGTTTCAAAATCAGCAGAACAAATAACAATATCATCTATATAACAAAATACTATTCCATTTTCAATATCACTACAAAAATTTTGATTAAATAACTGGTCCATTAACCTCTGCTGTCGTGCTGGTGCACCGCATAGGCCAAACGGCATGACTTTAAATTTGAATAACCCTCTACCAGGAACTGTAAAACTGGTTTTTTCCTGAGAGTCGTTAGCTAACGGAATTTGCCAGAAACTTGAACTTAAATCAATCGATGATAAAAACCTTGCCTCTTTCAAGCTATCTAGAATTTGTGGAATTGTATTGAGTATGAATCCCCCTTTGTCACTGAATTTAATTTCCTGCAATCTAGGCAAAATCTCCAGTCTCCATTTGCCTTTTTCACTAAGATTGCTGGGTTATTCCAAGGGCTTTCACTCGGAGTAACTACGTCCATTTCCAGCATCTTATCTAACTCTTTACTTAAAGCTTCCTTCTTTTCGGGAGAAAGTGGATATTGTTTTATTTTTATTGGCAAGGCATCACCGGTGTCAATAACATGTTCAATTAATTTTGTTCTACCCAATCCAATTTTCGTTGAAGAAATATCTAAAAATTTATTTACTACAGACTGGGCTAATTCTTTCTGTTGAGATGATAAGTTTTCAAAAGAAGTGATGGTATAAATTTGTTTATTATCAATCGCACAAATATTGTAAAATTGAGAAGGTGCCTTAATTAATTCTAAATTATCAAAAATTCCAGGGGCTAACTGAAATGTTTTCCAAAAGTCACAACCAAAAATGACATCCGCTATTATAGAGGGTACTACAAAAAATTTTATTATGTGAGTTACGGAATTATAAGTAATCGGAATAAACATATAACCCATGCAATCAAGTTTGTCTCCATTTGCCACTGAAAATGTGGTATCAATACTGCTATGCAGTTTATAACCGAATCTCAAAAAAACCTTGTGCGCCTGGTTACCCAAAATTGACGCGCAAGCACCGGAATCTAGTAAACCTGTAATCTCAAAACCGTCAACAAAAACCTTTAAATGTGGCCTAAAGTCTCGTTTATCCACTGAATACAGAACTGTGTCAGGTAAAAGGGATGTTTTGTTGTTAATGACCAAGTTCTTTACTTGTGTCTCTGCACAGTTCTTACTAATTAGTTTTTTGAATTTTTGTCCGGAGCGGGTTTACTAATCGCCTTTTTACTACAACTTGGACATGTCTTTACTGTAAAGTTCTGACGTCCACACGAAAAACATCTAATAAATTTCGGGACTGTCCTGCAAAATTTAAAGGAATGGTTACCCTTGCCGCACTTGTAACATAGTTGTTTATTTGTTTTCGTAAAATCAGTGCCTTTACTTGTATCAACCTTAGGTGCAGGTGTGACTGAAAGTGTGTTTATCTGTTTTGTCACTTGTTTGTAAGCAAACTCTGAACTTAAAGTTGCCTTACTGTTAGTAGGCTCAGAAAATAAGGCGGAACGCTGCCTCGCAGCCTCTAGTTTGCGACACTTTTCCTTCAACATTGCGACAGACTTAATGTCAACAAGAGCTAATTGTTCTGAGTAAAAAGGGCGAATATTATGTAATAAAATTTGTAACTTTTGTTCTTCGGAAAGTGGTGTTGACAACCTTGAAAACATGCAAAACATTACAGCGAAATAGATAGACACAGGTTCTTCAGAGCCTTGTGTTCTTGCTCGAATTTCACCTAGCAACCTGTAGTCATAATCTACTGCATCAAATTCCTCTAAAAATAAAGTTTTCAATTCTGACCAAGACGAAACTTGACATTTGTTGCCTCTGTACCATAACAATGCTCGGCCTGTAAAAAGATGAAATGCAGAAACAAATAATTTTCCATCTGAAACGCCATAAGATCTTTTATATTCCTCAACGCGTTCGATGAAACTGCGCGGATCACCCTGTCCGTTGAAATTTAACTTCCACTTGGCCACATTTTTCTCACCAGTGTAGTCAACGGCGGTACTCTCGGAATCCAGTGATTCGTCGTGAGACGACTCATTGTCAGCATCTAATCTGGAAATCAAACTCTGCAACTTTGTATGTAATTCACTCTTCCTACTTATTAAGCTGAGTTCGGAACACTGTATTCTCAAAATTCTAAAGTACAAATGTGAAGCTAAAGCTTTAGACCTACAGAGGGCATGTCTATCTTTAGTGTCAGAACACTTTTTTAATAAATCTTCTAAGTCTTGAAGTTTTTTAGTAATAACCCCTAACTCACTTTCAGAAGAGAAATCTGTCTCTAAAATTGATTCAGAAGGAATTTCCTGAATTAATTGTTTTAACTGTTTCTTTAAACCTAGCACTGTAGGTGCTGGAGTTTCGGAACGAATGGATACCTCATAACACAATTCGTCCTTCAAAAGTGAATGAAACTGGGCAAAAGTCTGTTCCATTGTGTTAAGTCAAAACACATTTAACAAAATATCGAGCTTGTGTAACTGTCTATGTTTAGCCTTATACAAATTGGTTAAACACAAACACAAAAGAAGTTATTTAAACTATTAAATATACACAAGCAAAATACACAACAAAAACAATATTCTTAAGTCTATCCTAACTATTTTATCAATTATGTTCCTATTCCAAAATATTGTTAATAATACAAGCACATATTATTACTATAGTAAACAAAATATAACAAAATAAAACTTCCCAAAATTGAATAAATGATTGTAAGGTGCAGTATCACCTTTATGAGTACACAGTGTGTTACAACCTTTACAATTACAAAAGTAAACAGGCAACAAAGTTGCAATGAACTCTGACTAGCATATTATCTTTCAAAAAAAACAAAGAGATTGTGCAATGGTTTGATGGCTGTTACTTTACACTTTTAACACATAACCTAAAATACAACAAAATCTGTTTCTAAATGTCACTTTAAACTACCAGCATTCAATTAAACTTAACATGTTTTGTGTGTGAAGTAGCTTTTATCATAACCTTAACACAGCTCTAAACAAAATTTCAACAAAATAATGAAGTATCAAGTCACTGAAAAAAATTGTTCATAACTTCATACTTGAACTTAATGTAATCTCTGAATATAGTTTATATATTTAGTTTCACAAGTTGTAACTCTTAGTATTTATAAATGTATGTGTGTAACTAGTTAACGGCACATAGCGTTTCAAAACTTTAATTATACTAAGTTACCGGAATTTTCAAACATAAGATGTACTTACTATTGAAAGCAATAGCCAACAACAACTCAGTTAAGCAATGTTTATTACTAAACTGAAGGCAAACATTCACTTATACACCTCCAAGGTAAGTCAAATAACATAATTGAACGGCATAAGCACCATTTATAAAGTGTTAATTAAGTAAGAGAAAACAAATGTTGGACTATACTCAGAAAATTACTTAAACTATCAAACAAAATTTCTAACTATTAGTTATTATTTAGTTAGTTAACCATAAAAAACAGCTTAGTGCTCTTTGCAATGTGTCACTACTTAGAAAATTGTACAATCAGCGGAGTACATTTCATAAAATTCACAAAATTTCTCAAAATATACTGAAATAACTATATAAAAAAAACGTTCGGGCGCCATTTGTAAGGGTGGTAAATTGTGTCGGAATAGAAATATACCCGGATACGGAATAATCTACCACCTTACAAAGATTAGAGGAAAAAAAATAATTTTAATTTACTTTACTTGATCTATCTACCTCGTAAAGAATAGAAGCTAGCCGTCGACTCCCTTGTAATGCATATGAGGTGTTATAAATGAAATTTGCTAGATGTTAGGCAAAATTGTTTTTAATGTAACTTTTACCGGGGTCGCTTAATACAGAATGATGGCTAATAATGCTTAGTTATTCTAGCTTAATGCCAAGACTTAATTTAGATACATTAGAATGCCTTAGGTAGATAGTACATAAATCTATGTTTTAAATTTAAGATGCCATTGGCATGGAATAGACAATGACACAGTAAAATTCATAAAATTGTTTCAAAATAAAAGCTCAGTAGTAAAGACAGGGTTCTTACTGTACACATACACTAAGAAGGTTCACTAAACTGTTGCAGGATACAAACATTTGCTTACTTGTAGGTGCGAAGACTGCAAGGTAGCTGGACGGCATCGGCCAAGATCCAAAACTCAATTTATTTGATTCTTCACAACCGAAATGTTTCATTCAAAGATTTTCACCAAGTCTTATCCATAGAAATTAAGTTGCCAACGTGAATGTGCAAAAGAAATAAATACGAAAACCGAAAACTAAAAACGGAAACTAAACGGAAAACTGAAGCTAAACGTAAAACGTAAACGTAAAAAACGTAAAATCGTAAACCCTGTAACAAAGAAAAACAAGATTATAATTTGTGCTGTGTGAAAATTTCGACACGTGGAATTTTCCCGATCAAACACAACTCACCTATTGAACTCCTGGCCACCAATGGTTTTCAGAAGTCCACCCACAACCCATTTTCCTCATTTATTTGGGAAGATAAAATAACTGGAACTGGAATGAAATCATAAAATTAGGATTTTCTCTAACCAAACCGCCATTTTGTCGAATCCACATTACTTGATTTTTCACTCACCATAACTGATGAAACATGGAAATACGTTAGGATGACTACATTTAGAACTATTGTATTTTTCCAGGCGAAGCCATGGGCGAAAAGGAATGAGATTTTCCTGGAACGAAAGAAATTCGTCTTCACATGTTGACTCCAGGAAAATTCTAAATCTCATCAATCGGTGTTGCCAGACGCAACCCGAGTGTCGCCGCTCTCAGTTAGTTTGATCATAAAGCCAATTCATTTTTGAATATTTGCGGAACCTAAGGATATATTATAAGAACCGTTTTGTTAATGACTTAACAATAAACAAATGATATTATGGTTTTATTTAATTATTTTGTTTTATTTATACGACAATTGACAACGAAGCAAACGCCATCTATTGTGGCTCGAATGAACTCTGAACATCGACCCACGCGTAGTTCTGCACCTTGATGCTAGGTGGCACCAACATACTTTGAACAAAATAGATTTTAATTAAAAGCGAAACGCTAATTAGTAGTTCAAAATTTACAACGTCACAACCTGTCGCATTTACATTCATTACAAATTCCTCCAAGTTTTCAACAAATGATACGAGAGATTTATGGTTACTAATGTAATATGTATAATAGTAATAAAACTACAGAAATTTTAATTTCAAAAATATGTAGGCTAAAATATATTCGTGGTAAGTGAACATATTTTTGCAAGTCTAATAAGAACTTCATCAAGAAATCCTTGACAGAAAAAAGTAAGTATAAATAAACAAAACCCTTTAGAAATGATTAAAAATGCTAATGAGCGTCGCCAGTGCTAACGAGACGGGCGCGGCACTGACGCGGCAGGGCAGGGCCGCGCCGAAAAGCGTGTTTCGTCTAGCGATGGGCGATCCATACGAATAAAAATCGAATCAAGCTACGAATTCACGCCGAATCAGCTTCTTAGCTTATACCAAGCTCAAGTTCGATTGTGCATGGAGTGCAGCCTTTTATGAGACAGCTCTACCAAGTACAAGCTTGATGTATTGGATTCGGTGGACTCGACCGCGTCGCGTTAGAAAGATACTTTGACTTTGCTCAAACTTACAGAATTAAAATGAGATGGATTTATGTGAGGGACATAGATCTATCTCGTTTCAACTCTATGTCTGAGCATAGTTAAAATACGCTCTATAGATTTTAGCCACTATGTCAGTCAAGCCTGTTTTGTGGAAAAGATAGGAAATATAGCGATTTAAGGTCAACATTGCTTAATAAACGGGATGGACAAAATTTGCCCCAGGCTGAACTATGCCTATCACAAACTTAATGCCATGACTCCAAAATAATATGTGACTTTAATAGAAGATTATTACTATTAAATGGCACAAATAAAATCTCTGTATATTTATTAAATATCACATATATTATCATCTCTGTATATTCTGGGGCACGTGTCCATACAATTTTTGTCCATCTCCTTTACGCGATGGATAGGTGTGCGTTCACACCTCTCACTAGGCCACTCATCTCTCAGATAGGAAAATAAAGCGACCTTATAGGTTGATGTACAACAAAGTAAGATTACGAGGAGACCCGTTTCAAAACTCCGCGGAAATGATTAAAAATGCTAATGAATGTCGCGGATGCTAACGACGGGAGCGGCTCTGACACGGCAGGGCAAGGTCGCGCAGAAAAGCGTGTTTCGACCGCTTTTACCTTTTACCATATAAAGGCATTGAGATAATGCATTGTTTCTCGGTGACGAATTGTTTTCTTGGCTTTATTACTCAACTTTTATTCACAGAAATCTTCGGTAGGTATAATAAGATATACATACATCACCGACAAGACCATATCTTATTCTCTTCGAATGTTAAAAAGATTGCCCTATTATTATTATCTCTATATTCAACATACTCTCGGACAGATTACATTTGTTCGCTAAGATTGCAGCACATAGAAAATAGGAAAAAAAAAACATCAGTACGCACGAGACATTGTCCTCCTTTCTTGTAAATAAAAGGAAGGCCTACATCAAATTAATGAACATTATTTAAATCTATACTACTAATATAAAATGGTAAAGTGTGTCTGTAGGGGATAATCTCTGGAACTACTTCTACTAATTTACTATGCGTCGCAAATGTAGAGTTCAGTACCACTTCAGCCCCCCAATTGTGTAAAAATAACCATTTCATGGCTATCGCAATCGTCAAGAAATTCTGCCATTTGATTGGTTGATTCGCTGTTTACATTTTTTCACAGCCAATCAAAGGGCAGAATTCTTGACGATTGCGATAGCCATGAAATGGTTATTCTTACACAATTGGGGGGCAGTTTCCTAATCCGTAACGCTATGGGGTATGTCGTCATTGTCGGGTCTCCTACCATTTGTTTACCATTCATACCATATAATCGCGTGAGTAGGTAGTACTATTTATCGGGTAATTTTCTGTAAGCCACGCGAAAATGTGGAGCGTAAACAATAAATGAATCGCCAAGTCGATCTATTTCGACGCGACCTTGACTCGCGGTCGCGTCGGGTTGTTCACTAATCCAGCTGTTTTGGTTTTGTTTGTTTATATGAATATACTGTAAAAGTTTATCCTTAACAGGTTGCGGGGGTCAAAGTCTAATATATTTCCTATCTTTACATAATCTGAGGGCCAACGCATACTGACAGACAGAGTGGTGTAGAGCGTTTAGACGTACAACGCCAAAAACGCAAAATACCAAGAGATGTGCTCAGGAGCTGTTCGATCTTGTCCCTCCCTTATTTCTACTACCGTACCGCAAGACACCGGGCGAGTTTCCACCCTATGTTGTCAACATTCCATGTGCGCGTACGAAACGCTTTGCATCATCGTTCCTTATACGCATGGCTGGGGTCTGGAATACTCTTCCGAGATCAGTGTTTCCTGCCAATTATAATCCGGGTATCTTTAAAACAAGAGTCAATAGGCACCTTCTAGGCAAACGCGTCCCATCTTAGATCACATTATCACTTCCCATCAGGTGTGATCGTGGTCAAGCGTGCGCCTATAATGAATAAAAAAAGGATGTTAAACGGTACGCAAAATGCTAAAGCATAATACCTACCATATACGCGAAATGCCGATTCGCGATTCGCGTAGCGCCGAAACACAATATATACGCGAAATGCCAAATCGCTGACAGTAAAAAATTAATTGAAAAAACTTTCTTACCTTTAAAATTTAGGAAGTTATAATAGGTATTATCTAAGAATACCTTTCTTAAACTACGAATTTTTGGGTTTGTTATTTTCAATTTCAATTTGGGCATTTTGCGATTTTGGCGTTAAGCTTGTTTGGTATTTTGCGTAAGTTATATTTCACTATTGCGAAACGTCCCAATTTTAATTTTGGCATTTTGTGTTTTTGAAGTTGTGCGTCTATGCGGATTCGAGCAATCTTTGATAATAACTTATACTCGGCTGATATTTCAATTAGATTTTGCATTTTTTTTTTATTCATTATAGGTATACGCTTGACCACAATCACACCTGATGGGAAGTGATGATGTGGCCTAAGATGGGACGCGTTTACCTAGAAGATGCCTATTCACTCTTGTTTTAAAGATACCCGGGTTGTAATTGGTAGGAAACACATATCGCAGAAGAGTATGCCAAGAAACTTAAGGTTTTGCTTGTATTGTCTAAGCATTATATTTCAGCGGCTGCCTGCGACTCGTTTGATGTTGTCTGCCCGCCTTGTGTGTGTGCCGCCCGGTATCTGCCAGCAGTGCGCTTTCCAGTAGGGCGATTGTCTAAAACCTGCATCAATCATTATTACAATCTCAATTGTTCTGATTGGCTGAATTTGTGCGATTCTTGTTGCAACAATGCATTGTGGCCAATAGTGAGCGAGCATTAACCAATCAGAGATGATTGCGATCGTGACATTGTAGGTGTCAAACAACCGCGGTAGAGCCACGGTGCTCAAATCTAGTGCGAGGTCGTCATTCCAGACAAACCTTCGCAACCCTTTGAGAGCTATATCGGTTATTCTGATTCTCCAACGATTCTCCTCGTTTCTGATTTGATCATTTCAAGTAGATATAAATAGCTCATATTACAATTATTATGCGGCGCGTGTAGATTTCCTTAAGCTATTCCATTATGCAAACATATCAAGTCTTGCTTGACGCACTGAAGCCCTGGGTAGGAAGCCTTATATCGCATTAGGGATGTTGACCAGTGAATACGCAACGCGTTGCGTTTTATAGCACGCCTCGAATGAAACACTTCCTTATATTATGGTCCGTACAAAATGAGAACTCACTCACCATATATGTGTCAAATCAAAAGCACGGTTCACCTTTAAAACAAGGACTTTTGACATGACAGTTGAAGACACATAAAGTTTTAAATGATGAGTGAGATCTCATTTTGTACAAACAATCAAACATGTTTGGCATGTTTCATTACCACAAGGTCATGTTGTATTAAAAATGTTGCTTAGCCAAACTTTGTTGCGATACAAACTGATGTTATTTTTTTAATCTTTTTTCAGTATAATATAGCGCAAAATTGTTTAATTAGAATATTAGAAATTGATTGTTTGTAACAACAGTATTTATTGCTACTTCTGCTAAACAATTATCACATGAACTACTTCATATGGTCCATTTTATCTTTCTTCATCTTTTGCATCGACCGCTTTTCCATTATTCATATTATGGTAAGAGTTTTATTGGTATAATAATGCGGTAGAATCCCAAGATACTTCCACTTGAAAAAAAATCCTATTGAAAGTCAGATTTTCCTTCATACAAAAAATAGGTAGGATACAAATGATATCGTAGCATCAAAACGGTACGAAATGCTATAGAGAGTCCTTAATTAGGTAAGAATTGTACTCTTTTCGCATCGTATAGTTTACATCGCGTATCGCTTTTAATAGAATCTCACCTTAACACAGTATCGGGTTAAAGCTCTTCCAATAGAGTAAGGAAATTTGTACTTTATCACCTCCTGTTATGATTGAATATTGTGTTGCTAATTTTGGTAAATTGTGATGTTTAGACTTTAAAAGCCGAGATGAATTTATTGTGTCTGAGGAATCCTACGAGATTTGTAACACCTGGTTAGGTACAACATGACAGACTATATTTTACCTAATCGGATGAGAGATAAAAAGAATACCCGGCTGAGTTTGTTGTGGGCTTCTTCTCAGACTAGGGCGTGTTTGGAACCCTCGTAGCTTATGGGCACCTTCAAATTAGACGCAAAGTGCCGCACGCACGCACGGTAGCAGCGCTGCAGCCGCGCTGCGTTGTAAATCCATATACATAACTAGCTTATGCTCGCGACTTCGTCCGCGTGGACTACACAAATTTCAAACCCCTACTTCACCCCCTTAGGAGTTGAATTTTCGAAAATCCTTTCTTAGCGGATGCCTACGTCACAATAGCTATCAGCATGCCAATTTCAGCCCGATCGGTCCAGTAGTTTGAGCTGTGCGTTGATAGATCAGTCAGTCAGTCAGTCAGTCACCTTTTCCTTTTATATATTTAATATATTTAGATATGTACATACATAAATACGTGCGACTGCAGCGGTGCGGCTATAGTCGTCGTTGACGTCAGTTGACGTCATCAATCACTCGTCCAATCACAGGCGTTTACGATCACGTGACTAAAGTAGACAAAAAATCATTTTCTTTGTCGATTTTCTCTTAAAATATCTCGTATTTTTCTTAACTGACTAAATAGTTGAGTTTCCAAAATTCATATCAACAGGGATGGCATGTAAAATATAGATTCTATATTTTACATGCCATCCCTATTGATATGAATTACTGTCAAATGCCCTTTTATGTACTCTTGTATGTGTGTGTGTGTGTGTGTGTGTATTTTTCGCAAAAACTTTCTTGAGTAGGTATAGGTACAATTTTGAATTTTGTATCCTGCTGGGTAAGGTTATGGACTATGGATGTAGTATCCTAATCTAAATATATAAAAGGAAGAGGTGACTGACTGATCTAGTAACGGACAGCTCAAATTACTGGACGGATCGGGCTGAAATTTGGCATGCCGGTACCTATTATGACGTAGACATCCGCTAAGAAAGGATTTATTAAAATTCCAACCCTAAGGTACAAAATAGGGGTATGAAATTTGTGTAACCCACGCGGATGAAGTCGCGGGAATAAGTTAGTAATAAACAAAAAGAAATCAAAATTAATGCTAGTTCTATTTTTCCTTAAAGGTCGATTACATTTGAATTTCATTTAACATCATCGCATGACGCACCGTTTCTATTTGTAGAAATTAGAATTAATGAAATTGCCGTCCTTCCTAATAATAACTCCAAATTCCATTGTTGATTCCAAATAAAAGAAGCTAAAGGAAACCGTCGTCGGCGGGGCTGTGACGCAACATGCTAGGGGTAAATGCATCGTACCTTTACTATACAATAACACCACGAAAACGTTACTCTGTCACGCGAAAATTAACCTTAACTCAACAGTTTAAAGCAGGAAATAGTATAAACATTGTGAATTTCATAAGACACTTTGTATCACTACCCTATATTAAAATGAAAAAAAAATAGGGCGAACTCGCTTGAAACCCCGCGTATCCCGCAGTGTGTTTTCGGACGCCATCGCGAGCGGATGTCCGTTATAGTTACACGGCAGTGATGTAGTTTTCTGTTTTTATTGGTTAAAATTGCGACCATGGCCAGGAAAAGGGTAAGGGTGTTGCTAGGGTGAAGTGTAGTAGTTATTATGTTGTAATAGATAAATTGTGGACTGTAATGTAGTTATGTTGCGATACGATTATATTGAAGTGTCCAGCTGATACATAGTTTTCCACAGTTATTTATTTAATACGTTGTTACTTGTTTCTTTTAATTTAGTTTTGTTTTTGCTAATTATTTTTTGTTAGAATTTCAATCAATCAATCACCTTGTTTGTGTCCACTGCTGGACATAGGCCTTCCCAAAAGCGCGCCACCACACATGATCCTCCGCCTTCTTCATCCACACACTTCCCCCTTAAGGTCGTCAGTCCATCGGCTTGGAGGTCGTCCCACACTGCGCTTGCTGATACGCGGTCTCCACTCCAGAATACGTCTGCCCCAGCGGTCATCCTGACACAAGGTTTACCCTTCGTTGGTGGTGGGATTATAATGATTGAAGTTTTCATTATTTATCTATTGTTATAGCGGTTATGGAAATACGTATATTCTGTGAAAATTTCTAGTCTCTGCCTATTACGGTTTTCGAGATACAGCCCGCTGACAGACAGACGGACGGACAGTAAAGATTCAGTAATAATAAGGTCCCGTTGGCACCGTTCGGGTACGGAACCCTGAAAAAAAGATTCCTTGTAGTTTTATTCCAATTTTATATGTATGAAGCTTGTAGCGTAAACAAAATCGATTATGTAACCGGGCGCGTAGGAATGTTTGTTTTGATCTCGTTGCCTTTTCCAATGACCCCGTTGTCATTGTGAACTTAGTGTTAACGATAATAAGTCTTGTATAGAATTGAATCACATTGACCCTTTTGCTGATTTGTTTGTGTCCTACATTTCATATTATACCTATATGGTTAACCTATACTTAACCTTAAAGGGCATATGGTTCGAAAAACCGATAGGTTTTGGGGTCTCAAGGTGCTAAAATGGCGACCTCGCATCGGAAAGCGCAGCGTTGGAAGAAGAACTAAAATACAAAGCTTAAAACGCATTAACTTTTCGGAGTTAAGTGCTTTTTAAGCAATTAAATATCGTGGAAATTAAAATTGAAATAGTGAGAAAAGAACTCTCAAAATTCAACTCTTTAGCTGTTGCGGTTCATGAGATACAGCCCGCTGACAGACAAACGGACGAACAGCGGAGGCTTAGTAATATATCTCCAAAAAAGCTTCCAGTTCAGCTTAATTCTATATTTTGCTTCGTAGTAAAATATGAGCATCTCCAGTAACCTAACAATCTATTGATAGCATCCACCGCATAGTTTTCACATTGTTTATCTATTCGCTCAAACAGTCCGTCTAAAGCTATCCCGGAATGCGGCCTGGTTTAGTCAATATTGAGCCAATATAGTCGGTTTGCCTTAACTGGTTAAGTGTTTATCCCTCGTCATTATATAACGAAAATGAATCGACGTGTACAGTACGCGGCCGAAAGTGGTGAACATCGGCCTTTAGAATGACATTTCAGGTTTGTACAGCGTTGTCTCTGTCACTCATACCCATATGACGTTTTGTCGGGCTCAACGACCGAGACAGTGCTCTACAAATCTGCTATCTCTTTGTAAAGATCGATGTTCATTACTTTTGACCGCGTACTGTACACTATCACATACAGTACCCGTAGTACAAGATTTTACGTCTCACCAAACCAAACCAAATTCGAGAGTCGAAATACCTCCGCGTTACAGTAAACTGGATCTTAAATGCCTTGTTTTAAAGCTCAAGTTTGTCTACACTTCTACAGCCAGCGCTCCAAGCGGAAACATTGCGAAATTAAAATCAGTGGCATTGAATATTTGACTTCAATTCAAGGCTGTTTAGGTCCATTTTACTGTAACGCGGAAGTATTTCGACTCTCGAATTTGGTTTGGTTTGGTGAGACGTAAAATCTTGTACTACGGGTACAGTCTATACAATTGTGCTAAATCGGATTAAACTTTCCCTAAAATGTTGCTCTAAAAGTAGAGCTGTTGAAAAGACGCAAGAGATGGGATTAAAAAAAAACTTTTAGATGTGTCAGTTTAGTTGAGCGCTTCGATTCAAAATGGATACCTACCGCTGTTTTTTTACTTGCTTTTTGATTGTCAATTGTTGAATTTTACAAATAAATTGACGTAACGTATGATAATTTATTAATTACATAACTTTAAACAAAAGTTAAAAAAAGATTCAAATCCATGAGTGAGTGACTTTCTTTATTACACCATAAGTTCTAAATGCCCGAACCGTTTTGGATGTATCTGATTTGGAGGGTATCTTTCAAATCCTTACGTAATCTCGAGTGACACTGGCTATAAAAAAAATTAAATGTCTTTTAATTGTCATTTTTTTCTTTTCATTTAGTTTTTTGATAGGCGGTTGTGTTTGTTATTTTTTAAAATTATGACTTATTTGTTGAATTTGGTGTACTGAAAACAAAACATGGAGAACGTGTTCGACTCTGCCGTTGTGCCTTATGCCTAAGAGTCACAAGATTTATTCCACGAATGAAACGCTTCTGTCCACATGGTAACACTAGTTAGTGACTAGCTACTCGTAAGTGTAAATAAGTTTTTTTTTGTTTTTTGTTTTTTAAAAGAACAGTGGCACCGATTCTAAGCACAACCTAATTTTAGAGTATTCGCACCCTCTTCTTACTATTGTAATATAAAAAGGACAGAAGCAGTTTGACATTTCTAAATTTAATTTTTAGATGGTAAAACCCGTGATTTTAGCACGCACTCGCGAACCTACTGTTTAAATTTGTATTGTGCACTAAAATTTAGAGTCTTTAAATGTGAAAGTCATGTTCCGTTCCTTTTTTAGCAATAGTAAAAAGAAAGGGATGCAGATACTCTAAATTTAGTTTAGACAGAGACTAGAGAATCGGGGCCATTATCCATGTTAAATGACTAATATTCCCCTTTCCTCTCCAACTAAGCGTCAGGCTTGTGCTAGGAGTAGGTACGACAATAGTGCAACGGGCGGTGTTTGAACCGTCGACCTTTCGGTTTTCAGTCCACTCCTTTACCGGTTGAGCTATTGAGGCTCTGTAGCTATACATAGCGTATTCGCCTTCCGTAAAGTTCCGTATGGTGCAGTGTGCACTGTGCAGTGCTTATCGATCGCGAGTAGCTCGGCGCGAGCCATCCAACTGTGAAGTATTCGACGTTTTGTTATGTGATGCTACGTAACCCGATCTAATGCGCACTGTCCACATGGTAACACTAGCTAGGTGTACCTGTACCTGTACCTACACTTCGTTACGTGAAGGACCTAAAATTTTTATAGCCAGTGTCACTCAGAATGATGAAGGAATTCTAACGGTACCCCGTATATCCAAATCTGGTCAGGCATTAAGGCTGAGATCTATAGATCGCACTTTGACTTTGCTCAGACTTAAGAATGAGTTAAAACGAGACAGATTTATATGAGAGATATAGCTCTGTCTCGTTATAAGTCTAAGCTAAGTCAGAGTGCGCTTTATAGATCTCACCCTTAGAATTTAGTGGAATAAAGAGACTCGTACATAAACAATGAACATACTCATACTCCCACATCATCGCCCTGTTGCTAGAGCTATGTCACCTATACCGCGTTCATTAGCATCGTTCAACGCGCTTTTGGACAATAATGCTCAATGGGATCCATTCAATGACGGGTGTAAAACTTTGATTCGGGAGTTACTGAAGTAAGCGGAGAGTATTGCATGAACAGGTCATTCAATGTTCTCAGCGTACATACCTACAAAATCCTTTAATGTTTTATCGTTTTGTATTTTCTGTCTTAATTGGCACTGCCGTTCCAATTAGATGTAAAATAAATAAATAAATAATGATGATAATAATAATTAATCCTGAAAATAATACACTCCCTTTTTGGACAGACGTGAAAAGAATTATCACGCCATCTGTTAATAATCTGATTGATCGCTTCCCATTTCCGCTTTACGAGGCCTACAGCTGTTCCCATAGATCGCTGCGAGTCTTACTCTTATCCATATATTCTTCTGTTTGTCTATGTTTATGTTTTATTTATACTCTATTAAATTTTTTTTTTTTCTGGCATCCACATTAGAATTTGACGCTGGCCAATGGCCATACACGATCAAGTTTACCGGTAAAGTTTCCAGCGGACTTGAAGCGGGCATCCAGAAAACTTGACGGTGTATGGCTATCAGTTGACTGGACGGCCGCTTCAATCAGACTTGATTGTGTATGGCCAGCGTAATTTACATTTGTTTTAATCTATTGATAGGTTATGATATCATATACATATCTTTTGCAGTTTAAAGACGATCAACTATTAAGTGACTTTGCGACATAGTTAAATTTAAATAATGCGTGATCTGAGTGTGCATAGTGACCTGTGATGATTCTCTCTTAGAAGTTGTCATCTCAAGACGATCGCAAGATGGGCGTCAAGTGCAGATATTTGGTGAATATAATGTCAATCGATCTGTGCATGATTTCTGTCGTGTCTCTCTGTGTGTGTGTTTGTTGTAAATTTTAATAGAAAGCACAATTAGTATGTGTATCTGTGTATTACCTCATTTTTAAAGTTCCCGCTTCTAAAAAAGAAAGTCCAACAATTTTTCGTGTAAGCCCACCACGCTGGTCAAGTGCGGGTTGAATAACTTCACACACCTTTGAGAACATTTATGACGACCTCCCTGGCGCAGTGATAAGCGCTGTGGTCTTGTTAGTAGGAGGTACCGGGTTCGTTCCCGGCGGGGGTTTGGAATTTTATAATTCCTAAATTTCTGGTCTGGTCTGGTGGGAGGCTTTGTGGCTAGTTACCACCCTACCGGCAAACCCTTGCTGCCAAGCGATTTATCGTTCCGGTACGATGACGTGTCGAAACCAAAGGGGTATGGGCTTAATTAAAACCGAAATACCCCTACTAGGTTAGCTCGCTTCTATCTTTTACCTAGGTATCTGTTAGACTATCTTTGGCCGTAAAATAAGAACCATTTCTTTTATTACGGCGAAATAGGCAATGCCAGCGGTAATAGGCTCATATATTATTCAAGGTGAAGCCAGTAACGGGGGTTGCTCGCGTTGAGCGCTTATGTTATAAAATACTGGTAAATAAACTTTATCACTAGCTGATGGCCGCGACTTCATCCGTGTGAAATTTGGTTTTTTAAAAATCTCGAGGGAACTCTTTGATTTTCCGGGATAAAAAGTAGCCTATGTCACTCTCCAGGTCTGTATCTATACCCATGCAAAAAATCACGTCAATCCATTGCACCGTTGCGACGTGATTGAAGGACAAACCAACGAACCAACAAACCACCAAACCAACAAACAAACACACTTTCGCATTTATAATAAGGGTACTGATGTTGCGCGTCAACACGTGTTAGCAGATTATATTCATATTATCCATAGCCATATTCCATAGTTTACAGAAGCTGTGATAGCCTAGATGTTTGGGAGGTCCGCCTTCTAATCGGAGGTCAGGGGTTGATCCCGGGAAAGCACCCCTAACTTTTCGGAGTTATGTGCGTTTAAAGTAATTAAATCACTGGCTTTAACGGTGAAGGAAACATCGCGAGGAAACCTGGTGATGATTACGATAGCCTAATATAATATTTGACTTATCGTCGATTCAGGATCAAACCGAGCGTTCCTTCACTCTAGTTCACTCTGGTAAAGCTTAATAGCACTGTGAAAATTAAAATTACGCAATATCGTTTTAAAATGACTCTAAAAATACTACATATTACAATATACTCGTACTATAAACTTGGGAATAATAGTGTAACTAGGTACAAATCGCCAATGTCGTGGCTCGATGCGAATTGAATGAGTCCCCGGTGACCCATTTTCTCGCCGAGTTTATTTTTCTAACTACCGGCACTACGGTGTACCGACGAGTAGGTACATGCTTAACGTATTTCTTAGCTATGTCAGAGCGAGGGAACTCTCGGTCTGATTCTTAATCGACGATAAGTCAAATATTAGGCTACTAGATGATGCCTGCGACTTCGTCCGCGTTAACGAAAATTTAAGGCGCGGTGGGTACATGAACCCTGGATTCCCCGGCTAGGAGGTCAACATCTTAACCAAGGCTATCACCGCTTTTGTTCATATCCATTATCCATGCATACTAATCCATACTAATATGAAAAATTTCTGAAAAGTCCAATGGGAAAGTGTGTCTGTTTATCTGTCTACCGGCTATAAGCGATTACAGTTTAACCGATTTTGATGAAATTCGGTACAGAGTTAACTTACATCCCGGGGAAAGACATATGCTACTTTTTAACCCAGAAAATTAAAGAGTTCCAACGAGATTTAAAAAAAATGTACACCGTAGGAGAACTAGAGTAACCGACATAGCTCAACGGGTTGCAACGCTGAAGTGGCAATGGACAGGGCACATAGTTCGTAAAACCGATAGACGTTGAGGTCCCAAGGTGCTGGAATGGCGACCTCGCACCGGAAGACGCAGCGTTGAAAGACTCCTCAATATGTGGACAACATCAGACGAGTCGCAGGGAGACGCTGGATTCAGGCGGCGTGGCGTGCGGAGGTCCCTAAAAGAGTTCTATGTCTAGTAGTGGACGTCTATCGGTTGATGATGATGATATACACGCGGATGAAGTCACGGGCATCATCTAATAAGGATATGTAGAGATCAATTTGCCGTTCGTTTCGTTCACCTTATTTTTAACCTTTTCTACAGAGCGGCGTGAGGTGAAACCTTGTAGCTATGGTAGGATTATGAATGTACCGCAATATACTTAGCTACCTCGTATATCCCTTGGTTCGTTTGGGCCTTAATTAAGCAACAAATCTAGATTAATACGCCTATTTACCTCGAACCTTGAACCGTAAAGGTGTGGTGAGGTATTTATTTACAGGTATTTTACCGCACCTGCCCGTATCCGCTTGGGTATGAACTATGAACGTTGTTTATTGGTTACTACCTGTTACAGTTGGGTATTTTACTACTTTTGAATTTGATAAATATTATTACTTTATTATAAACTAGGATGAAAATAATGACGAACGCTGCAAAAAAAAATTAAAATCCAACAAAGACTTACAAAGTTACAGGCATTTTAATTTTGGAGTGGGAGGGTCTTCTATCCCTTTCTCACAAAACGAAAATTTGTATGAAACCACACGAAGCTACTATGACATTTGTCAAATTGACATCATAATTCTATATTGCTATCTCTGTCTAATCAGAAATATTTAAATGCTTATAACTTTTTATTATTTGATCGATTTTATTAGTTTTTTCAGTTTACGTCATTATTTTTATCCTAGTTTATAATAAAGTTATAATAAAATTGGAGTCAAATACCCAGTTCTTGCAATTCACGAAGGCGAGTGAACTTTACTTGTGGTTATGTCGTATAGGTACATGGAAATTGCGTAAGTGTGCGTGCATCTCGGACCAATCAATCGCGAGCAAGCGCTTGCGAAGGCACAAATTTACTTACCTTACTTACCGATATGATTTTCGACGACGACGACGATTTTAAGAAATTATAGAAAATATCAAAATCCTTCCTAGAAAATTTCATTACTGTGCAAAAATAATACTGACAACTTAATAAACCCTACCCAGTTCTTCAGTCTTATTCGTGAGTGAAACAGGTACGCGGAAAATTAAACCCAACTTCGGGAGGACCTTTCCTGAATAATGGAAACCAATTTGGCGGTCATTCAACCTCTCTTAACGCTTCTCTTGCGCGAAAAGGACTACAACGACTTCACAGTATTGTGAATCTAAGGTCTGATATGAAATACGGTGTCAAATCCTTACTAATGTACATACCTACTACAAACTAGCTGTGATGCCTGCGACTTCGTCCGCGTGGATTTCGATTTTTAAAAATTCCTTGGGAACTCTTTGTTTTTCCGAGATAAAAAGTAGCCTATAGTCACAATCCAGGTCTTTATCTATACCCACGCAAAAAATCACGTCAATCCGTTGCACCGTTGCGACGTGATTAAAGGACAAACCATCAAACAAACACACTTTCGCATTTATAATAAGTGTACTGATAGTAGGCAGGTACCCAAAGCGCCTAACTGTACGCAAATTAAAACACGCAATGTACCAATCATGTCGTTGTTTGTAGGATAGTTGTAGGAAGTATCCAGTAACAATATGACGAAAAGCCTTAGCTAAGTGAGTGCAGGGCTGGGCTGTACATTACAGAACGCTTGTTAACCCATGCAAATGCACTGTAGATTTGTGTAACTCGCTTTGACGTGTGTATCCACTGCAATTTGTGCACTTCCTTCTAGGGCTGTTGACAATGCACGTTTAGTGGACGTGTATAATAATGTACGGAATAGGGTTGTAACACTAAAGTAGACAGAATTTCGGCCAGGGTGGCCAGTCTCAACGACGCGACGGAAACTAGGTGACTACCAGTGGCGTGCAGCTCATAGAGGCATACACGCTCTGCTTACCCTCATTGTAATAAATCAATGCTTATTTTTCATTATAACCTGCCGTAAAATAAGGTCATACCAAAATGCATACCCTGGCTTGAGCTCCAGTGCACGCCACTGGTGACTACGCAGGATATAATGGTACTGATTCGTGCTCAGAATCAGTACCATTATATCCTGCGTAGTACCTAATTTTTAAGTATTCGCATCCTCTTCTTACTAATGTAATATGAAAAGGACAGACAGTTTGACAGTTTTAAATTTTATTTTTAGATGGTAATACCCGTGATTTTAGCGCACAGTCGCGAGCCTACTGTTCAAATTTGTAGCGTGCACTAAAATTTAGAGTCTTTAAATGTAAAGTTCATGTTGCCCCTTTTTAGCATTGTTAAAAAGAAAAGGATGCAGATACTCTAAATTTAGTTTAGTCGTCTGTCCACCTAATGGGAGATTTTCCAAACGCTGCGCTTTCCGGTGCGAGGTCGCCATTCCAGCACCTTAGGAAATAACTTTAATGTATTAATTAATTAGAAAGTAACTGTGGCAACCCTTAAACAGACCAGTATGTAATTTGTCTTTGTTGCAAAAATAATGGTGGATTTAAGTACTTAGGACTAAAGGCTTCAGTATTTCGTCTATGTTTTAAGTTGCACATAGAGAGGCGAACTTATGTAAGTGCACCCAGGTTCCTAGTATAATAATTGTACGGACGAGTGTAATGTCCCTGCTGTGAATCTACTTACTTATAAGTTATTCTTCCGTAGTTTTATTAAATAACTAGCGATCCGCGGATTTATAATTTTTTTGAAAATAAAATATAGCCTATGTCATTCAGAGATAATGTAGCTTGCTACTGCCGAACCTCGTGACATTAGCTGCCAGTCGCGAGCCTATGGTTTAAATTCGTAGGGTGTACTAAAATTTAAAGTCTTTAAATGTAAAATTCATGTTCCGTCCTTTTTTAGCAAAATTAAAAAGAAAAAAATGCAGATACTCTAAATTTAGTTTAGAGAAAGACAAGAGAATCGGCGCCATTGTATACCTATCTACTCTCTGTAGGTTCTCATTATAATATTGTTTCTACTATCTAGGTAGTCTAGGTACATACACATTAACAGGATCTGAAGCGCCTCCGGCAGGGCCGGATGATGGATGACGGATATCCTGAACCTACGCTTACATGACGTACGATGTATATTATACTAGGAGTAGGTATAATATTATACCTGTGAGACAGATAAAATTTTAAATTTTAGTTGAGGTGTTAAAACATAATGAAAAGGATTTGTAAAAAATTAGTTTGCTGACATTTTTGAAAAGACAATTAGACTAGCCATACAGTGACAGCTTGAAGCAGTCAGGATGGACTGCTACACCCTGCCTCACCTGCTTTAAAAATCCCACGTGAGATTGGGGGATGGGGGAGGGGGTTGAATAAAATCTCACGACATCTCACCAGGGGGGGGGGGGGGGGAGGGAGTGACAATAAATTCAAAAAAACACCTCACGTTATTTTTTTTTTTTTTTAATCTTTTATTAACAGGCTTTTACATTTATGTATGTCAGCCTTATCGTACTGGACGGCCCAAAGGCGGAGGACCGTGTGTGCGCTCTCGGGAAGGCCTATGACCAGCAGTGGACGTCCGAAATCTATCTGTAATCTGATAATATACAAAGCATTACAACGTTGTTATATTTTGACAAAAAATGTATGGTGTTTTAGCTTAGATCAGATTGATTGATTTAGATTATTAAAGATGGATTGGTTTAATATCGGCCGTTATTCTAGGTCTATCTGTCTGTGCCAATGTTAACCTGTATTTTTTCTTTGTTAACAGGTAAGCCGGGAACCGAAGATCGCATATATAATCAATACCTTTAAACATGAGTACACTAAGGTAAAATATTGAATTTAACTCAGTAGATGAGCTAGAGTAGAACTACCTCCTTCAAGGTAAGCTTGATTCACCACCAGCGCGCGGATTCGCTAACTCAAAGGTCAACATTCAGCTCATTTGACATTTATTTTTAATACACTGAAGGTGTTCTACTAACTTATTTTGATATCACTCATTGAAGCAGCAATGTAGTACCATCAATGCTCAAAAATGAGCTCGTTCAATGTTGAAGACTGAGTTAGCGAATCAACCCGCAGTACTGCGAATGATATATCCCAAACTTTGATAATTAATTACAAAATGAACCTACGTTCATCATAAAGCTTTCGTGAGAATATTCTCTCACCCACGATTGGGAATACTACCATTTGTCATTGCAACTTATACATTAACGTTACCTGAAAAAGTTAATTTTTACAGTGCAACGTTGAAGCACTTTCGCCTTATTTTTCGATTCTGCTGTAGGTAGTTCAGTCAATTCTTTACTGTCCTGTGCCTAAGTTTGCCATAGGCAAATAATATATTTCTCTTATATTTGTAAATAATACTAGATGATGCCCGCGACTTCGTTCGCGTGGATTTCGGTTTTTTAAAATCCCGTGGAAACTCTTTAATTTTCCGGGATAAAAAATAGCCTATGTCCTTCCCCAGGATGCTCTGTACCAAATTTCATATAAATCGGTTAAACTGTTGGGCCGTGAAAAGCTACCAGACAGACAGACACACTTTCGCATTTATAATATTAGTATGGATGGATAAACTAGATGATAACGTCAGACACGACAGACGACGAGATAACAAAGTGATCCTATAAGCGTTCCTTGTTTTCGTTTTGAGGTACGGAACCCTGATTGCTTTAAAATTCATAAAAGCGACTTTTTCATAATAAATCTCGTAGGGTCCGCACACTTCACGCCCGCGGGAGTAAGCATTACAAGCTTCATTGCCCCGGGCTTATTATAGCGCCCGCCGGCCCTGCCGGCCAGTGCTGCACCGCGCCCCGGGATACTGACACAGTATACCGTGTCATCCGCGTGTTATAAACTAAAACTCCTCAAAAACCTATTGTACAAACCATTAACCTTACATTTTGTTTTATATCTCTACCAGAAACTCATATTTTTATCTATCTCATATTATTATCTAAAAACGTGTTAAGTAATAATCTCTATATATAAAAATGAATCGCAAAACGTGCTGCTGATCGCAAATCTCGAGAACAGCTAAACCGATTTCGCTAATTCTTTTTTTAATAATATTTCTTGAAGTACGAGGATGGTTCTTACGGAGAGAAAATTTTAAAAAATTGCCTGAAGAAGCATCGACTGTTAGGCGGCACGAAATTCGCCGGGGCAGCTAGTTAATTATAACTTATTAATCATTTGCAAGGTTATATGTCAAATTAATTGTAGGTAAATAGAAATTAGTTGTATGTAGCACTGTCAAGTTTGACGTCGGAAAATGTGTTTCGCGCTACGGAACAAGGAATCTGCTTACTGCGCGCAAATAAACGGGCATGAAATTTGACACAAAAAGTTACAAAAAAAGTCGAAAAAGTCGAAAAAAACGGGCCGAGTTGAGAACCACCTGCTTTTTGGAAGTCGGTTAAAAAAAAGCGTGAGGAGTTTTTACGCGTTATACTAACAAATATCCGTGCGAGAGGCCCTATTTGTCATCTCATCCAATACTCATGTTGACAAGCGATCTAGCAACGTGACTGTTTACATTGAGGTCCACAAAGTGGCGTGCACAGGGTTTGAAGTGAGGAGTGAGGCCGCCACAGGTTGCGACAGTGTAAGGGTGGTAAATTGGGCGGAATGGAAATATACCCGGATACGGAATAATCTACCACCTTACAAAGATTAGAGGAAAAAAAAAATAATTTTACTTACTTGATCTATCTACCTAGTAAGAATAGAAGCTAGCCGTCGACTCCCTTGTAATGTATATGAGGTGTTATAAATGAAATTTGCTAGATGTTAGGCAAAATTGTTTTTAATGTAACTTTTACCGGGGTCGCTTAATACATAGTGATGGCTAATAATGCTTAGTTATTCTAGCTTAATGCCAAGACTTAATTTAGATACATTAGAATGCCTTAGGTAGATAGTACATAAAATCTATGTTTTAAATTTAAGATGCCATTGGCATGGAATAGACAATGACACAGTAAAATTCATAAAATTGTTTCAAAATAAAGCTCAGTAGTAAAGACAGGGTTCTTACTGTACACATACACTAAGAAGGTTCACTAAACTGTTCCAGGATACAAACATTTGCTTACTTGTAGGTGCGAAGACTGCAAGGTAGCTGGACGGCATCGGCCAAGATCCAAAACTCAATTTATTTGATTCTTCACAACCGAAATGTTTCATTACAAAGATTTTCACCAAGTCTTATCCATAGAAATTAAGTTGCCAACGTGAATGTGCAAAAGAAATAAATACGGAAAACGAAAGCGAAATACGAAAACCGAAAACTAAAAACGGAAACGCAAACGGAAACGCAAACGGAAACGCAAACGGAAACCCTGTAACAAAGAAAAACAAGATTATAATTTGTGCTGTGTGAAAATTTCGACACGTGGAATTTTCCCGATCAAACACAACTCACCTATTGAACTCCTGGCCACCAATGGTTTTCAGGAGTCCACCCACAACCCATTATCCTCATTTATTTGGGAAGGTAAAATAACTGGAACTGAAAGGGAAATCATGAAATTAGGATTTTCTCTAACCAAACCGCCATTTTGTCGAATCCACATTACTTGATTTTTCACTCACCATAATTGATGAAACATTGAAATACGTTAGGATGACTAAATTTATAACAATTGTATTTTCCCAGGCGAAGCCATGGGCGAAAAAGAGTGAGATTTTCCTGGAACGAAAAAATTCGTCTTCACATGTTGACTCCAGAAAAATTCTAAATCTCACCAATCGGTGTTGCCAGACGCAACCCGAGTGTGGCCGCTCTCATTTAGTTTGATCATGAAGCCAATTCATTTTTGAATATTTGCGGAACCTAAGGATATATTATAAGAACCGTTTTGTTAATGACTTAACAATAAACAAATGATATTATGGTTTTATTTAATTATTTTGTTTTATTTTTACGACAATTGACAACGAAGCAAACGCCATCTATTGTGGCTCGAATGAACTCTGAACATCGACCCACGCGTAGTTCTGCACCTTGATGCTAGGTGGCACCAACATACTTTGAACAAAATTGATTTTTATTAAAAACGAAACGCTAGTTAGTAGTTCAAAATTTACAACGTCACAATACTTCCCCTCCTACGAAAAGGTTCAACAGGTTGAACCACGCTGCCCTCAGCGTCATCCAACAACTACTAACAATTTGCCTGAAACAAACAAGAAAAAACAGAAGTTACGCGTGAACGCACATCTACTACTAACAAGGAAAATTGTCTAACAAAATAAATATACTGAAAACAGTGTAAGGTTTTATACATTATACTTAACTACACAACCCTAACTTCTAAAAAGAATATATACAAAAAAAACTTCATGGTGTCTAAGACACTTGAGTGGAAACATCTTGGCATCATTCTTCAGCTGACTGATAGAATGCGTCTAGGCCTACGGTGGTTCACTCTTTTAAACTACCATCGTAATATTTGTTACTCAACAAATACGGAAAATCTGGTTGTGAACGGGTCCATCTGATATGGCAACCGTTCTCTATCCCATTCGGAAAAATAAAACCGAATCAAAATCGGAATATGAGAAAAAAACGAAATAACTCTCCTAGAAAATAGATCTCGGAACAGAATCGGAAAAAATAACAGAAATGATCCATTATCTAGAAGGAAAACGAAAACAAAACACAAAACCCCCCCTTTTCGTTATCCCCAAAGTACGATATTTGCATTTTTACTTTCTCAACCGGTTGGTCTACCACAAGCATTCCAATCATCACATATTCATCCCTACATACATCCACTACATTCCTCCTCAACTGAACCATGGTAATGTAACTGTTAACTCAGAACATCACTACACTCATACAAATTCCTAATTGAATATTGATAACTTAAATATTCAAACAGTTTAGACCAAACTAAGTAATGGCAAATATCTACTTCTTAATATCCTTAATATGCCAAGTGCCTATTGGGTGGTTGTCAGCTACTCTAACTAGTTCGTAAACCAAAGGTGACAAAACCTTGACAACCCTGCACTTTTCATACTTAGGTGCCAGCTTAGCTGCGAAAAAATTTGTAGCGTCGCTTTGTGGATAGGTCTTTTTCCACACTATATCCCCAACAGAATAGCTTGCAGACCTACGCCTTAAGTTGTAATGCGTTGCATACTCTGCATGAGCCTGAAACAAATTTCTCCTAACCTGACCAAATATGTCCTCCAAAGTTCCAAACTTTCCTGCGTATTCCTCCCTTGGAATTCCGGCCTCGTACTCCTTATCCGTGTCCTTATAGAAGGAACCATTTAAAACCGGTTCTCTAGCGTGGACAAGGAAGAACGGGGAGAATCCAGTGGATTCATTAACCGCACTGTTTATGGCGAACTGGACCTTGTACAGGTTTTCGTCCCAGGACCTGTGGTTATCTTTCACAAAAGCGGCTACAGCAGTCATAACAACCTTATTGTACCTCTCAACAAGGTTAACTTGCGGAGTGTACAGTGGTGTGTAGTGTAATTTCGGAATATTATAACGCTTAATGAGATTACGGAATTCAGATCCTGTAAATTGGGACCCATTGTCCACAATCACAGTCTCTGGTACACTATGGTTCAAAAATACAAAATTCTCTAGCGCTTTAACAACAGCGGCACCTGTGGCACGCCGTAACGGAAACAACATTGTATATTTCGAAAAACAACACGTCACCACAAAAAGAAATGTAAATCCTGATTTAGACCTAGGCAAAGGTCCGACTAAATCAGCCGAAATGACCTGAAAAGGTCTCTCGCAGACTTTAGGCTTCCCTAGCAGACCTGGAGTGGCTGATGTCGTGTGTTTATACGCAGAGCAAGTATCACAATTCTTAACGTACTCAACCACGTCCTTATACATACCACGCCAAAAATATCTGAGGGATAATCTGCGATGAGTTTTGAACACACCAAAATGACCTGCAGTTGCATCTGCATGGTTTTGTTGCATAATTCTAAGGATGTCGTTCTTGTGGACTACCTCTTTCCAGTCGAACTCACTGAGAAGCTGGTATTTACATTTACTGTAACGATATAGTTTATCGTTCAAAATACAAAAATTCGGAAAATTTGCTGGATTGATTTTACAGCCATTAAATGTTTTGTCATACCAGTCATCTACCAAAACTTGTTGACTAGAGTTATCATTACGATCACCAACTACATCTACGTGTATGAGTCTCGACAAGGTATCCGGAACTACATTATCACAACCCTTCCTATGTTCGATAACAAAATTATACTGTGATAATCTACAACCCCATCTGGCGAGTCGTCCTGAGGGATTTTCTAAATTTAAGAACCACTTTAGGGATGCATGGTCTGTGATAATTGTGACTGGCTTGGAACCAAAATAAGCCTGAAATTTCTCCACTGCAAAAATCACAGCTAGAGCCTCGCGTTCCGTCGCGCTGTAATTCCTTTCGTTTTTATTTAGGCTCCTACTGACATACGCAATGGGATGATCGCAACCATCGGTTTCTTGCGTTAGCATACCGCCAACACCATATGCAGAAGCATCACAATGTATTTTGAATGGTTTTTCAAAATTCGGTACCGCAAGAACAGGTGCGGTTACCAACGCATTCTTCAATGTATTAAATGCTACCTCTGCCTGTTCGCTCCACTCAAATTTAGGTGCGTTCTTTCCTTTACTCGTTAGTCTATTGAGTGGTGCAGCGATGGTTGAAAAATTTCTAATAAAGCGCCTGTACCAAGAACAAGTGCCTAGGAAAATCTTTACCTCCTGTGCAGTTTTTGGGGTCGGAAAGTTCAAAACTGCGGCAACTTTTCCAGGATCTGTGCGTAAACCAAATTCATCCACTATATACCCTAAATATTTCAAAGAGTTTCTAAAAAAATTACATTTATCAAAATTTATGGATAGTTGAGCCATTTTTAGTTTATCCAGAACTCTGTTTAATAAAATTAAATGGGTTTCAAAATCAGCAGAACAAATAACAATATCATCTATATAACAAAATACTATTCCATTTTCAATATCACTACAAAAATTTTGATTAAATAACTGGTCCATTAACCTCTGCTGTCGTGCTGGTGCACCGCATAGGCCAAACGGCATGACTTTAAATTTGAATAACCCTCTACCAGGAACTGTAAAACTGGTTTTTTCCTGAGAGTCGTTAGCTAACGGAATTTGCCAGAAACTTGAACTTAAATCAATCGATGATAAAAACCTTGCCTCTTTCAAGCTATCTAGAATTTGTGGAATGTACGGTATTGAGTATGAATCCCCCTTTGTCACTGAATTTAATTTCCTGCAATCTAGGCAAAATCTCCAGTCTCCATTTGCCTTTTTCACTAAAATTGCTGGGTTATTCCAAGGGCTTTCACTCGGAGTAACTACGTCCATTTCCAGCATCCTATCTAACTCTTTACTTAAAGCTTCCTTCTTTTCGGGAGAAAGTGGATATTGTTTTATTTTTATTGGCAAGGCATCACCGGTGTCAATAACATGTTCAATTAATTTTGTTCTACCCAATCCAATTTTCTCTGAAGAAATATCTAAAAATTTATTTACTACAGACTGGGCTAATTCTTTCTGTTGAGATGATAAGTTTTCAAAAGAAGTGATGGTATGAATTTGTTTATTATCAATCGCACAAATATTGTAAAATTGAGAAGGTGCCTTAATTAATTCTAAATTATCAAAAATGCCAGGGGCTAACTGAAATGTTTTCCAAAAGTCACAGCCAAAAATAACATCCGCTATTATAGAGGGTACTACAAAAAATTTTATTATGTGAGTTACGGAATTATAAGTAATCGGAATAAACATATAACCCATGCAATCAAGTTTGTCTCCATTTGCCACTGAAAATGTGGTATCAATACTGCTATGCAATTTATAACCGAATCTCAAAAAAACCTTGTGCGCCTGGTTACCCAAAATTGACGCGCAAGCACCGGAATCTAGTAAACCTGTAATCTCAAAACCGTCAACAAAAACCTTTAAATGTGGCCTAAAGTCTCGTTTATCCACTGAATACAGAACTGTGTCAGGTAAAAGGGATGTTTTGTTGTTAATGACCAAGTTCTTTACTTGTGTCTCTGCACAGTTCTTACTAATTAGTTTTTTGAATTTTTGTCCGGAGCGGGTTTACTAATCGCCTTTTTACTACAACTTGGACATGTCTTTACTGTAAAGTTCTGACGTCCACACGAAAAACATCTAATAAATTTCGGAACTGTCCTGCAAAATTTAAAGGAATGGTTACCCTTGCCGCACTTGTAACATAGTTGTTTATTTGTTTTCGTAAAATTAATGCCTTTACTTGTATCAACCTTAGGTGCAGGTGTGACTGAAAGTGTGTTTATCTGTTTTGTCACTTGTTTGTAAGCAAACTCTGAACTTAAAGTTGCCTTACTGTTAGTAGGCTCAGAAAATAAGGCGGAACGCTGCCTCGCAGCCTCTAGTTTGCGACACTTTTCCTTCAACATTGCGACAGACTTAATGTCAACAAGAGCTAATTGTTCTGAGTAAAAAGGGCGAATATTATGTAATAAAATTTGTAACTTTTGTTCTTCGGAAAGTGGTGTTGACAACCTTGAAAACATGCCAAACATTACAGCGAAATAGATAGACACAGGTTCTTCAGAGCCTTGTGTTCTTGCTCGAATTTCACCTAGCAACCTGTAGTCATAATCTACTGCATCAAATTCCTCTAAAAATAAAGTTCTCAATTCTGACCAAGACGAAACTTGACATTTGTTGCCTCTGTACCATAACAATGCTCGGCCTGTAAAAAGATGAAATGCAGAAACAAATAATTTTCCATCTGAAACGCCATAAGATCTTTTATATTCCTCAACGCGTTCGATGAAACTGCGCGGATCACCCTGTCCGTTGAAATGTAACTTCCACTTGGCAACATTTTTATCACCAGTGCAGTCAACGGCGGTACTCTCGGAATCCAGTGATTCGTCGTGAGACGACTCATTGTCAGCATCTAATCTGGAAATCAAACTCTGCAACTTTGTATGTAATTCACTCTTCCTACTTATTAAGCTGAGTTCGGAACACTGTATTCTCAAAATTCTAAAGTACAAATGTGAAGCTAAAGCTTTAGACCTACAGAGGGCATGTCTATCTTTAGTGTCAGAACACTTTTTTAATAAATCTTCTAAGTCTTGAAGTTTTTTAGTAATAACCCCTAACTCACTTTCAGAAGAGAAATCTGTCTCTAAAATTGATTCAGAAGGAATTTCCTGAATTAATTGTTTTAACTGTTTCTTTAAACCTAGCACTGTAGGTGCTGGAGTTTCGGAACGAATGGATACCTCATAACACAATTCGTCCTTCAAAAGTGAATGAAACTGGGCAAAAGTCTGTTCCATTGTGTTAAGTCAAAACACATTTAACAAAATATCGAGCTTGTGTAACTGTCTATGTTTAGCCTTATACAAATTGGTTAAACACAAACACAAAAGAAGTTATTTAAACTATTAAATATACACAAGCAAAATACACAACAAAAACAATATTCTTAAGTCTATCCTAACTATTTTATCAATTATGTTCCTATTCCAAAATATTGTTAATAATACAAGCACATATTATTACTATAGTAAACAAAATATAACAAAATAAACTTCCCAAAATTGAATAAATGATTGTAAGGTGCAGTATCACCTTTATGAGTACACAGTGTGTTACAACCTTTACAATTACAAAAGTAAACAGGCAGCAAAGTTGCAATGAACTCTGACTAGCATATTATCTTTCAAAAAAAAAAAACAAAGAGATTGTGCAATGGTTTGATGACTGTTACTTTACACTTTTAACACATAACCTAAAATACAACAAAATCTGTTTCTAAATGTCACTTTAAACTACCAGCATTCAATTAAACTTAACATGTTTTGTGTGTGAAGTAGCTTTTATCATAACCTTAACACAGCTCTAAACAAAATTTCAACAAAATAATGAAGTATCAAGTCACTGAAAAAAAATTGTTCATAACTTCATACTTGAACTTAATGTAATCTCTGAATATAGTTTATATATTTAGTTTCACAAGTTGTAACTCTTAGTATTTATAAATGTATGTGTGTAACTAGTTAACAGGACATAGCGTTTCAAAACTTTAATTATACTAGGTTACCGGAATTTTCAAACATAAGATGTACTTACTATTGAAAGCAATACCCAACAACAACTCAGTTAAGCAATGTTTATTACTAAACTGAAGGCAAACATTCACTTATACACCTCCAAGGTAAGTCGATAACATAATTAAACGGCATAAGCACCATTTATAAAGTGTTGATTAAGTAAGAAAAAAAATGTTGGACTATACTCAGAAAATTACTTAAACTATCAAACAAAATTTCTAACTAATAGTTATTATTTAGTTAGTTAACCATAAAAAACAGCTTAGTGCTCTTTGCAATGTGTCACTACTTAGAAAATTGTACAATCAGCGGAGTACATTTCATAAAGTTCACAAAATTTCCCAAAATATACTGAAACAACTATATAAAAAAAACGTTCGGGCGCCATTTGTAAGGGTGGTAAATTGGGCGGAATGGAAATATACCCGGATACGGAATAATCTACCACCTTACAAAGATTAGAGGAAAAAAAAAATAATTTTACTTACTTGATCTATCTACCTAGTAAGAATAGAAGCTAGCCGTCGACTCCCTTGTAATGTATATGAGGTGTTATAAATGAAATTTGCTAGATGTTAGGCAAAATTGTTTTTAATGTAACTTTTACCGGGGTCGCTTAATACATAGTGATGGCTAATAATGCTTAGTTATTCTAGCTTAATGCCAAGACTTAATTTAGATACATTAGAATGCCTTAGGTAGATAGTACATAAAATCTATGTTTTAAATTTAAGATGCCATTGGCATGGAATAGACAATGACACAGTAAAATTCATAAAATTGTTTCAAAATAAAGCTCAGTAGTAAAGACAGGGTTCTTACTGTACACATACACTAAGAAGGTTCACTAAACTGTTCCAGGATACAAACATTTGCTTACTTGTAGGTGCGAAGACTGCAAGGTAGCTGGACGGCATCGGCCAAGATCCAAAACTCAATTTATTTGATTCTTCACAACCGAAATGTTTCATTACAAAGATTTTCACCAAGTCTTATCCATAGAAATTAAGTTGCCAACGTGAATGTGCAAAAGAAATAAATACGGAAAACGAAAGCGAAATACGAAAACCGAAAACTAAAAACGGAAACGCAAACGGAAACGCAAACGGAAACGCAAACGGAAACCCTGTAACAAAGAAAAACAAGATTATAATTTGTGCTGTGTGAAAATTTCGACACGTGGAATTTTCCCGATCAAACACAACTCACCTATTGAACTCCTGGCCACCAATGGTTTTCAGGAGTCCACCCACAACCCATTATCCTCATTTATTTGGGAAGGTAAAATAACTGGAACTGAAAGGGAAATCATGAAATTAGGATTTTCTCTAACCAAACCGCCATTTTGTCGAATCCACATTACTTGATTTTTCACTCACCATAATTGATGAAACATTGAAATACGTTAGGATGACTAAATTTATAACAATTGTATTTTCCCAGGCGAAGCCATGGGCGAAAAAGAGTGAGATTTTCCTGGAACGAAAAAATTCGTCTTCACATGTTGACTCCAGAAAAATTCTAAATCTCACCAATCGGTGTTGCCAGACGCAACCCGAGTGTGGCCGCTCTCATTTAGTTTGATCATGAAGCCAATTCATTTTTGAATATTTGCGGAACCTAAGGATATATTATAAGAACCGTTTTGTTAATGACTTAACAATAAACAAATGATATTATGGTTTTATTTAATTATTTTGTTTTATTTTTACGACAATTGACAACGAAGCAAACGCCATCTATTGTGGCTCGAATGAACTCTGAACATCGACCCACGCGTAGTTCTGCACCTTGATGCTAGGTGGCACCAACATACTTTGAACAAAATTGATTTTTATTAAAAACGAAACGCTAGTTAGTAGTTCAAAATTTACAACGTCACAACAGCAATCGGGGTATGAGGCGAGGAGACGCACACTTGCACGTCACTGGGTAAGCGTGGCGGGTGTGGCGGCGTTCCCTCCCCGATTGCCATTTCAATCTGTCGCGTACGATACCTACATATTTTCAGGCAGGTCATAAAGAAAACTGAGCATTGAGCTATTCCAATTAGGATAAGCAGTGCTTTTATGCCAGTATGGCGTGCACGGCACTGATCCACAGCTATATCGAAGACATAATCGTGGCAGAGCCCACTAGAACGATAAACTGTCCTTTATGCCGTATTGATACTGTCCAATCTTAAGTGACAAGAATTTTTCACAATCCTTGATGGCCATGGGTGGGTATTGATCTACCAACCAGCTTGTTAGGCTTTGAATTATTAAGCTAGTACTATCGACCAGTAGGTATATATCAATAATTGTAGGTTCTTGATAGTAATTTAACAATAAAGGTTACCGACGTAACCGTTGACAGAGTGAACTAATAGTCGACGCATTTTAAACTGAGCCGTGGAGTTATCTGTCTGTTTCGCTCACACCTACGACCTGTGAATATGAGCGAAACAGATAGATAACTCGACGACTCAGTTTAAGATGCGTCGACTATAGAGTGAGGGAACTCTCGTTTTGATCCTGAATCTACGATATGTCAACTATGGTGACGTGAAATCAAAGAAAAATAGGGCTACCTGGGGCTACGTCAAATGTACTAACATTTAACGCATGCCCTAACTATCGTGAACTGTGCCGTTGAGCAATGGTTTTGGAGAAAATCCATGGATGTAAGAAATTTGGATACACATTTCACACGGTGGATGGTTGATTTTAGAAACTAAGCATATATACCGTCTCTTGTATATTACATTATGCTCCCTATGCAGTCTGTTACAAACAATGCCTCCTAACAAAGGCTCTCGAATGATCAAACGCTCGAACGCTTATCATGCATCAGCACTGTCTTTGTTCTCCCTGCTTCGTATCTTTGAGGGCTTGCATGTATTTTCTTCCCACTAAGAAATTACGAAGTTTAAAACAATAGTCATGTTTTACATGATTAGAAAATTCTATGCGTCTTTTTCGAGTCTCTGGCTCCTCATTTTTACGCGTCCAGCTTGTGAAATAATTGTTTTACACTGAAGCTTTCGAAGAGGCTTCAATAAAATAATGGTTTCAGGGTTTGAATGGGGCTGCCCCGTTGCTTTTGCATATCAGGCATATATTCCAACGCCAGAATAAAAATTTGATCATGTGGTATGCAAGCTCTGTGCTAGCACTAGCACCAACAAAATCTTAGGCGTGATAGCTAGCCGCTGGATCAGGCGGAGACCTATGTCCAGCGTGGACACCTATCGGTTGATAATGATGATGATGAAAGCCAGCAGGCTCGACTTCTGCTATGTGAACTGCTGGTTTTTGCCTAGCCCAAAGTTCAAAGTATAAAATCTCATGTCCCCTACTCACATATTAGGTATAGCAAGCATGTTCGCCCATGCAATAGCCCAAAAAAAGCTGACTGAGTTAAAACAGCCAAGTGAGCCTTGTAAACAGGCCGAGAACTGTATTGGCCCAATAATTTAGGCTAGTGCTCAAGGTATGGTGCAGAATCCAAGAGAAGCGAAACGAGTGTCGAGTCTTTCTAAAAATTTCCGGACTCGGTATTTAGATGATGCCTGCGACTTCGTTCGCGTGGATTTAGATTTTTAAAAATCCTCTTTGATTTTCCGGGATCAAAAGTAGCCTATGTCCTTCCTCGAGATGCAAGCTGTCTCTGTACCAAATTTCATCAAAATCGGTTAAATGGATGGGACAGCAGACAGACAGACAGACAGACAGACAGACAGGCGAACAGACAGACACACTTTTGCATTTATAATATTAGTATGGAAAGTATGGATTTAATTCGCGCGTTCATTAGACATCGCGCCATGAAAGGACTGAGGGTTGAGACGTGAGCACAAAGGAGTTTTAAAGTGTGTCTAAACGTCACTCAGTTTAGCCGACAGGCCGCTTGCTTCAGCCACTGTTCCAATTTAATATACTCGCAACCCGATTTGTAGGCAAGAAATAGGACAGTTTGTGAAAATTGTTGTAAGGAGCCCTTTAGAAGGTTCAGCTTCAGTAGATTCTTGGTTATTCCGTTACTTATGGTAATAGTATTCATGAGTGACTGAAGGCACAGTTTACGACTGTTTGGGAACTTGTATTAAAACTTCGAGGCTTCCACGTCACTAGCAGGCATTAAATATCACCTACATTTGAGTCTAGGTAGCCTAATATACGCCTATTTTTCTCTGATTTCACGTCACCCATATTTGACATCGTCGATTTAGGATCAAAGCGAGAGTTACCTCACTCTACATAGTTCATATAATCCATGTTTAAAATGGTAAGCTTCTTAAAAAACTGGCCAAGTCAAACTCGTGCACCGATGGTTCCGTACTACAGTTGTATTTTTTCGACATTTTGCACGATTAATCAAAAACTATTATGTATAAAAATCTGTTTTAGAATGTACAGGTAAAGCCCTTTCATATTATAATTTCACTTGGCATAGTTAGCGTACTTTGAAAATGATAAATAATAATTATTTGTTCATGAAACACATATTTTTTTGTGATGTAACCACAAATTCACGGTTTTCGGATTTATACTTTCACAGCTTTTTTTACCTACCTACCAATGATTCTAGCGTAATATCGATTCTAGTGCTCAACAAATTAATCGATTTCAATGGTACGATATTTCCGCTACTGTAAAAAAAGTCGATGTGTAGATAACATTTCATGGGCGTGACGTGATGGAGTTATATGACGTTGGAGGGGGCCGGGTTATTTATAAAGCCATATCGATTCTCGATTCTAGTGGCAAAGTGGCAAGAAAATTAAAATTTACTTACGTGTTTTTGTTTGGACTTTCGCTATGTATGACTTATGACTGCCTGTTTTCTTTCTTTTCCTTGTATGCATGTACAGTTTAACTACAAGTTGCCATCAAGTTGTTTTGGAAAATCTATGAATATTGAAAGACTGTTTAGTTCCATTACAAACCAGTTGCAGTTAAAAGAAAATTACAGTAAGCGGTAGAAAACAATGTGCATCGGCCTTTAGAATGACATTTTGGCTTTGTAGAGCGTTGTCTCTGTCACTCATACCTACATGAATGACGTTTTGTCGGTCTCAAAGACAGCGACAATGCTCTACCAATGCACTATCTATATCCTTCTAAAGGTCGATGTACATTACTTTCTGCCGCGTACTGTAGTTACTCTTAAAGCTTAATTTGACCTCTAAAATATATGCAACTGACTTTTCATCAGCATCATCATCACAACCCATCGCCGCCGCCACTATTGAGCACGGGTCTTCTCTCAGAATGAAAGTCCACTACGCAGGCCAGGGGCGCATTGGGAGACTTGACACACCTTTTACAATAATATGGAGACAGGCGTCACTCAGGCACACAGATTTCCTCAAGATGTTTCCTTCGCCGTTAACGCAAGTGATATTTAAATGCATAAAACTGAACCTTAGTAGTCATTAATTTGTATTAGACTAGCTTATTTCCGCAACTTCGTCCGCGTGGACTACACAAACTTCAGACCCCTAGTTTACCTCCTCGGGGATTGTATTTTCAAAAATCCTTTCTTAGCGGATGTCTACGTTATAATAGCTATCTGCATGCCAAATTTCAGCCCGATTCGTCTAGTAGTTTGAGCTGTGCGTTGATAGATCAATCCGTCAGTCAACTTTTCCTTTTATATATTTAGATAATGAGCAACACGTCACGTTTATTTCTTATCTCATACACACGTCGAGAATTTCATTCTTAGGGCCGGTTGTTTCAAACCATTGGTCTTAGTAAGATACGTTCGTTAAAATTTAACAGACGTAGACAAATTTTAACATCTGTTAATTTAAGAGCGTTGCTTCGTTGTACAAAAAACTGTTCGTCATTGTTATTCTGGTTACGAAACTAACCCTAAAAATTAACTTACTTTTCCGTATCCTTTTTTATTTCATTTTATATTCAATTATATAGTTATTGATAATGCTACTTCGCATTTTAAACACTTTTTCTTTTTTAAAAATTCTCTTTCATCCTCAAAAAAACTACGATTAAAAGCATTGAATTAAATTGATTCCATTATAATTTGTAAATAAAATATTCCGTTTGTAAGAAGTATGAAGTTACGAACTGATTTGACGATCACCAATGGCGCCAGCACTGGTTAACGTAAACGTAACTTTTTAACGAACGTTAGCGCTAATAGATGCTGAATCAACGCTTTTTCTTTTCTTACGTTCGTTAGCGCCATATTTAAAGGTTACGTGTCCGTCAAAATTTGTTGAAACAACCGGCCCTTAATCTCGTGTCATGAGCACAAGCGTTAGTATGATCGGGTTTCGTGTCATCAGTACGGGCGCTCGGATGATTGGTGTCAAAGTTTATCAAGTTAACATCTGGGTTGAACGTTGGATCTGTGTTTTGTGATAGTGTTATTTATTAATGACATCAGTTAATTCGTGTAGTTATCAACTTTAAGTATTTACATACTAATATGTCGTTTATGTAATTTTTCGTGGTTTTAATGATTGAACTGTTTGTGAAGTTTTCTTATGTGAATGTTATTTAACGGTATAATAATAAACGGTTTGTTAGCAAGTCGTACCATTTGAAACTCGTCCGATTCGCAGCTCATGCCATTCAAAACTCGTTCCGTTCGCTTGTCGTCTTATCTCGTCCCATTCGCATCTCGTCCCATTCGCATCTCGTCCCATTCGCATCTCGTCCCATTCGCAACTCGTTCCGATCGCATCGCGTCCCATTCGCAACTCGTTCCGATCGCATCGCGTCCCATTCGCAACTCGTTCCGATCGCATCGCGTCCCATTCGCAACTCGTTCCGATCGCATCGCGTCCCATTCGCAACTCGTTCCGATCGCATCGCGTCCCATTCGCAACTCGTTCCGATCGCATCGCGTCCCATTCGCAACTCGTTCCGATCGCATCGCGTCCCATTCGCAACTCGTTCCGATCGCATCGCGTCCCATTCGCAACTCGTTCCGATCGCATCGCGTCCCATTCGCAACTCGTTCCGATCGCATCGCGTCCCATTCGCAACTCGTTCCGATCGCATCGCGTCCCATTCGCAACTCGTTCCGATCGCATCTCGTCCCATTCGCAACTCTTTCCATTCACTATTACAATGTTTTTGGATCTGCAATACAATACGTATTTGTACCTACAGTACAACATAATACTTATCATAAATGTAAATACTTCTTATCGATATAGTTCCAATTAAATAATTAAACTAATTATATTACTCTTTTATCAAAGAAACATTAATTTGACCAACACGCAAATCTCAGTTAATTATAACAAAGTAAGTAAAGTAGTTACTAATTAAATTCTTGTGCTTATAAAGGAGTAGCTTTCTTGGTAGTTAATTAGACAGTCACTTAAAACAAGGGAGTAAGTAATTGCATTGCAATTAAAATTTTATCTTTCGAGGCACCTAAACAGATATACCTAGACTTATAAAAAAGACAGATTGCTATATTATACAGGACTAGCTTTTGTCCGCGACTACATCCGCAAAACATCCATACTAATATTATAAATGCGACAGTGTGTCTGTCTGTCTGTCTGTCTGCTAGCTTTTCACGGCCCAACCGTTCAACCGATTTTGATGAAATTTGATACAGAGTTAACTTATATCCCGGGGAAGGACTTGAGCTACTTTTTATCCCGGAAAATTAAAGAGTTCCCACGGGATTTCAAAAAACGTAAATCCACGCGGACGAAGTCGCGGGCATCATCTAGTATTCTATAATTTATAGCCTATTATATTACTCGGCCATAAAGTAGTTACGTATCAGTGAAAAAAATTTTGAAATCGGATGAGTAGTTTTTTTTAACTATACCTCCAGGCTTGCATTTGACTACAAGCACAACAAATGATGCAGATTGCAGCCCAAGGTGGAATGCGCCTGCCTAGTTACCTACCTAGCTAGACATATGTAGATTAGTACGCGACAGGTAGAGATGTCAAAGGGGGTATGAGACGGGGGGACACCCCCAATCGCCATCTCGACCTGTCGCAAACTATATATTATTCCTAATAATATACCTAAGCTTCATACTCTAACATTTTCCGATTTAAAAATAATAATAAATTGAACTGCTTAAATAATGATTGGTTAAATCTTCTTCTTCTTCTATAAATATATAAAAGGAAAAGGTGACTGACTCAAACTACTGGACGGATCGGGCTGAAATTTGGCATGCAGATAGCTATTATGACGTAGGCATCCGCTAAGAAAGGATTTTTGAAAATTCAACCCCTAAGGGGGTGAATAGGGGTTTGAAATTTGTGTAGTTCACGCGGACGAAGTCGCGAGCATTAGCTAGTTTATGATATTATTGTTGCAACAATGCATTGTAATTAGTAGGCAATATTGAGCGAGCATCAACCAATTAAAGGTGATTGCGATCGTCACATTGCAGCTGTCATATTACCGTAATCGAGCCCCTAGTTCGGGAACCGGTGACAGTTTTGTTTAATCATAACCACCATTGGCCTAAGTGAAATAAACATTTATAATCGAAGAATCAGCCTAGCTTTCAGCTAGTCGGTAGTCAGTGTTAAGTGTACTAGTGGACTGTCAAAATAAACCCTCAAACAATGCGACATCGAGTCCTACCCCTGTTTGCGCCGGTGTTTCTTTCCAAGCTATGGAGAAGGCGGAGAACTAAAGCCATTGAGAGGCTGCATTCGGTATGATACTAATATTTTAACCCTGATGTTTTCTTCATTCCTTTACAAGTTAAACCTTGACTGCGATCTCACTTGGTGGGAAGTGATGATGCAGTCTATGGTGGTAGTGGGCTAACTTGCAACCCCGTGTTGATTTCTACACGGCGTCGTACGCTTAATCGCTTGGCGGTACAGCTTTGCCGGTAAGGTGGTAGCCAGCCACGGCCGTAGCCTCCCACCAGACCAGACCAGAAACAGTTTAGAAATAATAAACTCCCAAATTGCTCCCGAGAATCGAACCCGGAACCCGTTTATTGGATGGATCACAGCGCTTACAAAGTCACCACTGCGCCAGGGAGGTCATCAAAATGTATATTCGTGGTTTAAAGAAAATGATGCTTATTCAGTTTTAAATAAAATAAATAATGCCTCTCCTTTTTTTATCAGAGATTAGAGATAAAACAAGGTTTGGTGACCGGCCTTCCTACCTATCTGTGAATCTTTAATCTCGTTAGAAGTTGTCCACGCTGTTTTGTTCCCACGAGTCTTGGTTTTGTGTATTTTTATTAAATTCGAGGTTGTTATAATCTAATACACGTTTTTGCTTTGACTTATGCCCCAAGCTAGCAAGCATAATAGGTTACTGTAAGTTTCTGAACAACATTTTTGCTCTATTATCCATACTAATGAAGCCGTGATTGCCTAGTGATTAGCACGTCCGCCTCCTATATACGGGAGGTCGGGGGTTCGATCCCGGGCACGCACCACTGATTTTTCGGAGTTATGAGCGTTTTAATTAATTAAATATCACTTTTTTTTTTCTTTTTTTTTATAACAAGCGTAGGTACACCAAATATTTACATTATTTTTTTCTCGCCAAACTGGTGAGCCAGTTTGTTGGCGAGCTGGCGCTCCTTAAAATAAACTAAAATAAAAAACAAATAATAATAATAAATTAAACAGTAAGGGGGTCCCTAAGGAAGTGTTCCTTTAACTTTTTCTTAAGCACCCCCCTCACTGACCTTATTCTCTTCCCTTAACCACTCTATGCCGTTGTAAATTTTAGGTACCAAATATTCACTTGCTTTAACGGTGAAGGAAAACATCGTGAGGAAACCTGCATGCCTGAGAGTTCTCCATAATGTTCTCGAAGGTGTGTGAAGTCTACCAATCCGCACATGGCCAGCGTGGTAGTGTATGGCCAAAACTCTTCTCACTCTGAGAGGAGGTGCTCTGTAGTGAGCCGGTGATGGGTGTTGATCATGAAGATCCATACTAATATTATAAATGCGTATTTCAGTCTGTCTGTCTGATATGCTTAAACGATCACCAATTTTGATGAAATTCAACACAGAAGTTAACTTACATCCCGAGGACGAATATAGGCTATTTTTATCCCGGAAAATCAAAGAATCCCCGCGGGATAAGAAGCCTAAGTCCTTCGTGCTCCACCGCTGGCACACCCCGACCTGAACGTGTTCACATGGCTAAAATTCTTTAAAAAAAATGATGATGTGTCCACTTTAGCTGTAGTTTTCCAATGTTTAATGTATTGTCGTCGTGTTTGCAGAGCGCGTCGGAGAACTCGGCGGGCGCGGGCGGCGGCGCCTCGTCCGGCGGCAGCGCCCGGGTCTCCTCACGGTCCAGGGCCTCCGAGGAGCCGCATATTGGTAAATTTTCATTTTTAAAAATAAAAATAGTGATGAAACGAAAATGCCGAAAGTTGGACCTCCAAGGTTAGTCCCCCATCATCAGTTACCAACTTGGGTAAAGGTTGCTTAACAATCGCAATCTATTGATATCATTATCAACCTATAGACGTCTACTACTAGACACAGGTCTCTTGTAGGGACTTCCACACGCCACGGTATTGCGCCGCCGCCATCTAGCGTCTCCCTGCCACTCGTTTGATGTCGCCTGTCCACCAAGTCTTCCAAAGGTCTTACAATACTGCGCAATCCGAGGCCGCCATTCTAGTATAAGATAATAATCATCATCGTCATGATCGCAGTCTCACTACAGCGCACGGGTCTGCTCTCAAAGTTAGAAGGATTTGAGTCCACCACGCCGCCCTGGCCAAGTGCGGATTGGCAGACTTCAAACACCTTTGCGAATTTTATGGAGAATTCTCAGGCATGCGGGTTTTCACATGGTGTTTTCCTTCACCTTAAAGCAAGTGATATTTAATTGCTTAAAAGATATTATAGTATGTAATATGTTCTTCCAGGCAAGTACAAATTGCTGAAGACCATCGGCAAAGGCAACTTCGCGAAGGTGAAACTGGCGAAACATGTCCCCACTGGCAAGGAGGTCGCGATCAAGATCATCGACAAGACTCAGCTCAACCCCAGCTCCTTACAGAAACTCTTCAGAGAGGTAACAAATATCTCATCATTATCACCATCCAAATCGTCTTGCAGTGCAGTTGACAATGCCGCAGGCCATCCGTCTTCGAAGAGAAAGCATAGGATATTTATTTATTTTTATTTAATTTTATTTGGAAAAGCAACAGCTTAAATTAACATATTATAATCTTAAAAACTAAATAACTAGAAGCTAATAATAGGTTCTCACAGGTAGACACAAAGTTAATTATAATTTATAATTAATTTAGCTGAGACTCACGGAGTTTTCCCGCTGGGGAAGTTGTCTCTAATCACGCCAATCTGTCCTCCAACTAATCTGCTCATAGTACACCGACTGATCGCATGATAAGACACAACAACAACATAAAAATCAACCTGTCGTTACCACCAGCAATGACACTTCTCTCAAAACAAGAAGGGTGTAGGCCATAGGTACATCATCCTGGCCAAAAACTTAGAAGACCTATGAAAAATTTCAATCAAAGCCAAAATTCTTCGAAAAATAACCTGTTTTGATACCTAATAAAAGGATAAATTATATCCTTTAACATTTGCTTATTTTTAGGGTTCAGTACCCGAAAGGTACCGACGGGAACCTATTAGGTACTAAGCCTCTGCTGTTCGTCCGTCCGTCTGACAGATTTCGTGAACCGTAAGGGCGGTTACGCACACATCCGATCCGAGTCCGTAAAAATACGTTAAAAATAAAATAAAAATGCGTATGGTAGCTTATGGCACATGACTTATATATTTTTTATATCCGTATTTTCACGGATTCGGATCGAATGAGTGCGTGATCGCTCTTATAGTTAGAGAGTTGAAATTTTCACAGTATGTAGGTATACTTTCTATTGCCGTTATAACAAAAAATAAAAAGTTTCAAAATGGTCGCCATGAAAAATTAAAAATTATTGTACGATGGTACGGAACCCTTCGTGTGCGAGTCCCACTCGCACATGACCGGTTTTTATTCTTGTTTTTAGGCGTTAAAATATATTACATTCAGGTTTTTTGAATATTATATCGTTTGTGTTGCAGGTGCGGATAATGAAAATGCTGGACCATCCCAACATCGTGAAGCTGTTCCAGGTCATCGAGACGGAGAAGACACTGTACCTAGTTATGGAGTACGCGTCCGGTGGCGAGGTGCGTATTTTATCGTTTTGCAGTATATGGATAGTACGATAGCAGTACGATGGTAGTAGTGGGGGGATACGCGATCGCATTGTCGATCGTGATCGATATTTGATCCGGATATCTTTAAAACCAGAGTGAATAGGCATCTTCTTAACGTGTCCCATCTTGGGCCACATCATCACTTTCCATCAGGTGTGCTGTGCTTGTGGTCAAGCGTGTGTCTATGATGAATTAAAAAATGTGTTACTTGCCCGACCCGATCACCGTATCCGTATCGCCGACACGTATCACGATTGCATTATCGACGGGTTTGATACGCAACCATGATACGCAATCATGATACGCAGTCTCGCCACGCCGGCCGCTCTGCATCAACCATTATTACAATCGCCATCGTTTGTGATTGGCTAAATTTATGGTATACTTGTTGCAACAACGCATTCTAGCCAATAGTGAGCGAGCGTCAACCAATCAGAGGTGATTGCGGTCGTTATACAATACACTGTGGTTGTGGCTGTGTCATCGATCTCCTGATATAATACGCGATATATAATAATATAATAGCCCATTCTATGTCGAGTCTGTCTTTGTGCATGTTACTATGCGTGCGTCGCATTGCAACGCATGTCAGGCATCAGATAATCTAAATATATAAAAGGAAAAGGTGACTGACTGCTGACTGACTGACTGATCTATCAACGCACAGCTCAAACTACTGGACGGATCGGGCTCAAATTTGGCATGCAGATAGCTATTATGACGTAGGCATCCGAAAGAAAAGATTTTTCAAAATTCAACGCCTGAAGGGGTGAAATGGGGTTTGAAATTTGTGTAGTCCACGCGGATGAAGTCGCGAGCATAAGCTAGTTTCTTGTAAAAATAACTATTTTGATTACATTTTTATACTTATTCATTATATTTTTTGTATATTTACAGGTGTTTGACTACCTAGTGCTACACGGGCGCATGAAAGAGAAAGAGGCGCGAGCCAAGTTCCGACAAATAGTGTCAGCGGTGCAGTACTGTCATCAGAAGAGGATTATACACAGGGATCTCAAGGTAAACAATATTTGTTACTTACCTATCACTAACCATATTATAAACTAGATGATGTTGAAATGTGAAAAAATGAACTCTGCTTTTCCGGGATAAAAAGCTGCCTATGCCCTTCGCCGGGATGTAAGCTAACCCTGTACCTAATTTCATCAAAATCTGTTAAACTGTTTACCCGTGAAAAGCTAGCAGACAGACAGACAGACGGACGGACACACTTTCGCATTTATAACATTAGTATTAGTATGGATTAATATGGATGGTATGGATTATGAGAGATAAATTTTGTGAGTTTGGATGGGGGTAATCTCCGGAACTAATGAGCCGAATCTGAAAATTCATTCCTGATAGATAGCTACATTATCCACGAATGCTACATATTATAGGCTAGAAATGACGCGAAAAGTCGTGGGGAAAAAGCTATAATACATAAAATTTCATATACTGCAATGGCGCCGATTCTGTTGTCTCTTTTTAAACTAAATTTAAAGTATCTGCATCTTTTTCTTTGCTAAAACAGGACGGAACATGAATATTACATTTAAAGACTTTCAGTGCACGCTACAAATTTAAACAATAGGCTCGCGACTGGCAGCTAAAGTCACGCGGTTTGACAGCTCTTAAATTAAATTTAAAACTGTCAAACTCTGTCTGTCCTTTTCATATTACATTAGTAAGAAGAGGATGCGAGTACCAATGTATTGTTTTCCAATTTCAGGCGGAAAACCTCCTACTAGACGGCGAGATGAACATAAAGATTGCGGATTTCGGGTTTTCAAACGAGTTCACTCCGGGCGCTAAACTAGACACCTTCTGTGGCTCACCGCCTTACGCCGCTCCTGAGTTGTTTCAAGGTAAATTGCACTTCCACTCATCGCTGGTCCACTAAATAGCACGGGTCACCTCTCAGAATGAGAAGGGTTTAGGCCATAGTCTACTACGCTGGCCCAGTGCGGATTGACAGACTTTACACAGATTTGAGAACATTATGGAGAACTCTGCAGGTTTTCTCATGATTTTACACTTGTCTTGTTATCATCATCATCATTTTCGACGTCGTCAACCGTCGTCCACTGCTGGTTGGCTGGGACTTCCACACGCCACGGTCTTGCGCCGCCGGAATTCAACGGCTCCCTGCGACTCGTCTGATGTCGCCCCACTAGACCCCCAATAGGTGGATGGACGAATTCCAAGTAATAATAAACAAATATAATATATAATATAGTACGAATGAGGTCGATGAACTTTGTCAGCCCTAGCACAGACTACGGTCTTTTTGGCCTGCAAACTGCCAACACCAGTCTCGGCTGTTTATCTAGTGCTTTGGTCTAAAAGTGTGGTGTAAATTGTTCACTTTTCGTTTTGTCAAAATAAAAAATAAATACAAATAAAAATGTATAATATATAGATAATAAAATTTTAAAAATGGCTGCCATTAAAATTGAAGTTTTATTTCTTGTACGATGGTATGGAACCCTTCGCGTGCGAGTCCGACTTGCATTTGACCAATTTTTTAAAAGTTATTATGAAAGTTGTATGTTCTTCTTTTACATGTTTCTTTTTGTGTTTTTTTTTTTTTGGTGTACAATAAAGAATATTAAACTAAAAAAAAAAGTATATGACAAATTGTGTTGCATTCCAGGCAAGAAATACGACGGTCCCGAGGTAGACGTATGGTCATTGGGTGTTATTCTGTATACATTAGTATCGGGATCGCTGCCCTTCGACGGATCTACGCTGCGGGAGTTGAGAGAACGGGTGCTCAGAGGGAAATACAGGTTCGTATTTAGCAATTCCATCGTTTTGCGCATCATACTAAATTTGAAAAACTAGTATGTAACCACTTGAAACAGTGAAGAACTAGCAAAAAGAACTGGACTAGTCCTCTTTCAACTTATCTTAACTTGCGTTGATCTAGTTACGTCACATCCACCCACCATCACATTCTGGACCTGTCTGACAGTTTGGTTGGACCAATATGATGAATATGGGCCTATGTGATTCAATGCGATCTCATCACTGCCTGAACTCATCATCATCATTAAATCATCGTCATGCCGGCCCACTACTGAGCACGGGTCTCCTCTTAGGAAGAACCTCTTAATTGATTGATTGATAGCTTTGAATCATACTTTTTCCCATTTTTTTCCAGAATACCTTTCTACATGTCAACAGACTGCGAGAATCTACTCAAAAAGTTCCTCGTTTTAAATCCGGCAAAGCGAGCCTCACTCGAAAGCATCATGCGCGACAAATGGATGAACACGGGCTACGAAGACGACGAACTCAGACCATATGTCGAGCCGCAACAAGACTTCAAGGATCATAAACGGATAGGTGAGTGGTCTGAACACACCCAACTCTTCAAAATATACTCATTCCAGGTATAGCTCTCTTCATCGCCCGCTGAGTTGGGTGAAAAGGACCTGGGAACATTGAATTGTCAGCAAATTTTCTGTCTGAGACTTCACCGATGTGTGACGGCTACGGCCATACTGATAAGAATGAGGCACATTTTTTGGGGTAACTAAAAACTTTTTAAGATCATTATTAGGAACTGCGTTCAGCCTATTCTAAAAGTCCTCATGCTGAAACCTGCAAAGCGAGCTTCACTCGAAAGCGACAAGTGACAACTAATACGCAACAAATAATTGAACACGGGCTATGAAGACGACGAACTCACACCATACGTCCAGCCGACCTTTTTAGGATTATTAGGTACTGCGTAAAAGCCTATCCTAAAAGTTCCTCATGCTGAAACTCTCGAGAGCATTATGATAAGTAGATGAATACAGGCTATGACTACGAACTCAGACCATACGTCCAGCTACAATAGGACTTCAACCATCACAAGCAGATAGGTGAGTGAATGTAGTCTGTAGCTGTACACACGCAACTCCTCAAAACATATCCATTACGGGGTTATCTCTGTCAGTTTTGGTGAAAAGGACCAAGGAAAGGAATAAAATCTTCAGTCTGAGGCTGCATCGTCATTTATGATCAGGTGAGATGGCTATAGATGATAGGCTCAGTAAGATGAGGAACTGTTTGTCATCATCATCATGATCAACCCATCACCGGCTCACTACAGAGCACAGGTCTCCTCTCAGAGTGAGAAGGGTTTTGGCCATAGTCTACCACGCTGGCCAAGTGCGGATTGGCAGACTTCACACACCTTTGAGAATATTATGGAGAACTCTCAGGCATGCAGGTTTCCTCATGATGTTTTCCTTGTTGTTTGTAAGAGTAAGAAACTTTTTTGGGGTCACTAAGATTTTTCTAAAGATAATTATTTAGGAACGGCGTAAAAGACTTCAAAAAGTTCCTCATGTTGAACCCGATAAACTGCCCCTCCCTCGACAAAATCATAAGTCCAAGGTTTTTTAACCTGTTTGCGTCCACTGCTGGACGTAGGCATTCCCGAAAGCTTCAGCTCTATACTTCATCAGTCATACGTCAATAGTCTTTAGTCTTTATTGTACCAACAAATGGAAGACTTGATGCCACTTCCCAAAGTCGGATATAAGAGAAATTTATGAAAGTAGGTCTAATCTACTGTGATACTTCAAGACACTGCCGGTGATCAAAATGATTAAAGTGGGTAGATTATGTATTAAATAGTTAATGGCGATATAATAGTTACAGCTACATAGTATTGCGCTAAGCAATCACTATTGTTAGTATGCACGCTTACATCGTAATATAATCGAAACAATCATAATAGTTCATTGTATTTTGTATCGATAATGGTTTTTCAGTCATCAAAAAATTCTTGACTTGTTATTTGGTGATGAAATGGTAGCATTATTGATATAATACTAACTTTGGGTTTTTACGTAAAATTTTTGTAATACGCTAATTTTAAGCTTGTACCCTGAAATTTAGAGATTTGAACCATGGTAATTTCCAATGTTTTTATTTTTCTACCAATTTGGTATGGAATTTTTGTTTCGAAAGTTGGTAACCCCCGTTTGTGTTGCTGTTTTATATGGTAAGCTTTATAATTGGAGTATGTCTTTATTCCATGCTAACCGCTACACAGCGCAAGTTGGTATGTGTCCGTAACGATATTGGTACAGAAATGTTTTGTTTCAATGTTTTCAAAAAAATTTGTTTTTTTTTAGATTAGTGTTTGTACTATTTTTTTTGGAAATTCAAAAACGCCTTTTATTGGCATTGATTTGAGAAGTTATATAATAAAAAATTCCAATTTTAAGTTATTTTTAGTAAAAAAATTGACACTACTAAGCTGCAATAAATAAATTCTGCAGTTTTAACTTCTTACATAAAGGAAATCCTACTTCTGATAAAAATATAGATTGAAAAAAACTGATGGTATTTAATTTTTTTTTTTAAAGTGTTATGAAGTAGTTTTTGTTTCATTTAATTAGAAAACAATAAAAGTAATTCTTTTTATATTCCATGCGTCCCGCGAACCGGTACACAGCTCAAGTCGGTACGTGACCGTTACGCGGTACTAATGTTATTTCAATATCGATGGTATTTTGTACTATTTACGTTAATGTAGGATTCTGTCTTGTTGTTGTAGTAGTTCTGTTTCACGATGACCGCTCACCCTTGGTTGTAGTAGTGATCTAGTACAAACTAGTGGCTGAGATCTGTAGAGCACACTTTGACTTTGCTCAGACTTAAGATTGAGTTAAAACGAGACAGATTTATGTGAGTGATATAGCTGTCTCATTTTAACTCTGTCTTAAGTTTAAGCAAAGTCAGAGTGCGCTCTATAGATTTCACCCTGAGTGCCACTGTGACTCACAGTATTACAATGTGTACGTGTGCACGCATATAAACATTGCCAAATGGTCTCGTGAATCAGAACAAAACATACGCTTACCGTTTTTTATTTCGTTAAAGCATTTTTCTTAGGAACTTGATTAGCAAGCCTCTCGGTCGCACGAGCTCGATGCTGTGAAGACAAAATGTATGGCGCTCTATGAAACGAAATAGAACAAGCGCTCGCCTCTATAGAACGCCATAGATTTTGTTTTCACAGCGTCGTGTCCGTGCGCCCGGAGCTCTTACTACATCACGTGAACAATTAAAAAAATATATCTTTTCAATATTTTGGAATTTTAATGTTTTCTCAACTTCTGCTATTTTGATATTATAACGATCCACAGATCTATTTTAAAAATGATTTAACTTGACTGAAAACAAGTTTTGTCAGCTTATTTTGACATACCTGCCTGCTAATAAAAAGTGATACGAATTAGAAAATTTTTGTACAATATGGTAGGTTTTTCACAAATCAAAAAACCTTGGTTCTGTAATGTACACAGTTTTGTAGAGATTTTTTGTTAATACCTAAGATTTTATCCTAAATTCTAAACGAGACCTTTCAATGAGACAGAATTCATTAACGACGCATGCTTATTGTCGTGAAATTTTACCCATTTGAGTTACCAATTAGGTATTAGATCGATAAATCATTTTTAGTATTTTATTTTTCCTTGTTTTCAGTTTTTGCACATTTATAGTACGTTTCTGGTAGTTTTTATAGGTTTTAGGTAAACATTAACGATAAAATGTTATTTTATCTGAAATATTTGTACAGGCTGACTGAACGCATGGTACTACCTACTTCGTACTTAGTTCAATAGGATTACCTTATAAACTTTTTGTATCTGACAACACCCAGATAGGTAACTGAGTTATTTTACCTATGTTTATACTATAGAGATTGTTTATGAGATGTTAGATTTTATTTCGAAAAGTGTTTTAGTTCTTGCATGAACTGTTGTATTATTACTATGTTAATAAATTACATAAATGATGAGTTTTTAGAGATCTATCTCTCCTGTAATTGAAATCAATGTGGCTAATTCCTCTGTACATAATCTCTGAACCAAATTAAAGTGGCAGGTATAAATCTAGTGCTATCCTTTTCCGTTGGGGGATTTATGAAAGGAATAGCAATACATTGGGAACTGCCATTTTAGTGTAGAGGTTTTGTACAAATAAATTAGCCACTTTCTCTTCCTAAATGCGAAAACCACGGAAATTCATACTCTCTAATGGATTAGAGAACAAAATATCTTAGGTGTCCCGTTCTAAAAACTCATCATGTATAGGATTATAAGATTTATTACCATTCCTTAAAGCCCTGGTCACACTCTAAGCAGCATACTGAAAGTGAAGCGTTAGGGTCGATTCACATTGGCAGCGAATTGAGGTGAATTTTCAAAACTATACACAGCGTATTGACCACTATGCAAAGTACCGATTTATGCCGAGAAAAAAATTCGCTCGCAAATCCGCAATTTTGTTTGATCAAGCAATTTGTGCTTTACTCGGTTGGAGATGATGACGGTTAATGTGCTGTGTACAAGTATAGAAATTCGATTTGATTCGCTGCCAACGGTATGACTCTTACGGTAGCGTCTCCAATGCCCCTTGAAGCTCATATTGCATTTGCAACTTTAGAGCAACGATGCTGCGCTTCGCAGTTTGACGTGCGACGTGCAGTTTCTTCCATTATATTACTCTGTGATTGAAATCGACACGATATACTTTGATCATGATAACAATATGTACTGTTAAAGTAACCTCTATAGAACTCTGCCTGGGAACTACTGCTGTGTCTGACCAAGGCTTCGATCGTTAACTTAAAAGATTTGCAGTCCCGTTACAAAATCACAGTACAGTGCGACACGGCTGTCTTGGCACTTGAATGACATTGACAGGGGGGCGCTGTTGGAGAACAAAGGCATAGAATATTCAAATAAGAACATAGCGTACACTTGACGGCAAAGTTAGTCCCAATTTTAGCCACGCGCCAAGATAACCTTGTCGCAATGTATTGTTTCATATGTATAGATAAGTGCATAATCAGAAGTGAGCATTATTCACGGGCACTTTGACAACTGACCGCATATCTTGTCGATTAATGATCGAAGGACCAAGTGTTAAAATATTTGTTATCCCTAGAAACTGTTATAATTTATTGACCCCTCAATGCCCCCGCACTAGAAGGGTTCTATACTGTTGTACTAACTGACTGGTGTACGTTTTCAGAGGCGCTCGTATGCTTGGGCTACAACCGACAAGAGATCGAGTACTCGCTTGCAGAGGCGAAGTACGATGACGTATTCGCCACTTACCTGCTTTTAGGAAGGAAAAGTACTGATGTGAGTTATAGTTATAGGCCATTATTTAATTTTCAAGATAGGTGTGTGTTTGAATACTATTATTACGCATAGTTAAAACGGTTAGAAGGTGTCTATTTATTCTTGCCTTGAAGATACTCAAGTTATACGTGGATATGTCGGAAGGGCGTTCCACACCTCGTTTTTCAAGACATAATTATAACCCGGGTATTAGGCTATTGATATTATTGGTAGGAATACGGGTCCTGGAAAGCGTTTCTTTTGTTATTTTCTTTCTTCTTCGTTTGTTTACTTTTAACTTGATCAATGAGTAACATAATATTTTGGAATGGTTATAAGTGTATTGTCAGTAAATATTTGTGGTTTACTTTATAGCCCGAATCGGACGGCAGCCGGTCAGGATCGTCTCTGTCGCTTCGAAACGCAGCCGCGCCTGGTCAGCCGCAGCCGGCCAGCCAAGGGAACGCGCATGCCGGTGAGTGGTCACACTCCACACTCCGACACTCACAAAATATACAAATTCAACATAATATTGTATTTTATAAAACGTACATACCACGATTAATTAGGCGTTTTTTTAACTGTTAAAAAATCGACTAACTAAACGTGGTATCTACCCGTTTTATACAACACAATATGTCGTTTAAACCACAAAATTCACATCCATATACAACGCCTATAGTAATCTTTGTTACTTGAAAATGAAACATGTTTCGTAATTTTACTACTTACACATGCAAGTTCACATTTATATTACTAAATAAATAAATAAATAATCTTTTATTTCAGACCATAGTAGGGTCCATATTAAATTAACAAACATTATATTTACTAGAGTTAGTGAGTTAGTAACAATATTTCCTTATAGTTAAGCCTACAGTACCTACCTTCAACAACTGACAATCAAAAAATACACAGTGGTAGGCTATGATTTTGTACAGAGAATTTCAAAATTACCCCTGAAATTCACTGCTACACTTACTTATTCTTGACATATACCAACATATAAACAGAAACAGATACAATTGTCTCTTGAAATTATTATTAATTCTTACATTTCTACATTACCTTCATAATACCTACGCATTACTCAATCATAATATACACTTTTCAAAACATACTAGTTTAAGAATTCATATTATTTTTTAAGTTTTACTTTTTGGGGCATATTTATTTATGAGCTATGTTAAGTAGGCTTAGGAAATCAATTTATTAATCAATAATATTGATCGATGCTTAAGAGTTGTATTCAACAGAGAACAAATAATTTAAAAAATCATTTTACCCTATCTAGATTTAAAAATTTCATAATTCTGTTATATACGTAGCGATCATATATTTATTAATGTTATTGTACTTTGTTAGTTTTTTAGATTTGCTAAACAATTTTTATATTGGCTACTAATTATTGGGAAATATTAATATTGATTTTTACACAAAAATTTACCTTAAATTTAACACTTTCAAAATTCTAATTAACATAACATTTACTAAACATCAGTTTAACTCTTTACATTTTGTTCTCTTATGGATACATGTCAAAATTAATCAGTAATAAAGCTTAGGTTATAGTAAAAAAGAGATAATTTATTATTGGGAGAGCTTAGCTTTATTCTAACCGGATATCCTTGACATCTTTTACATAATATTTAGTATGTTATAAAAATAATAATCATTTGAGGTCCATTTGTTATTGTCTATGAATTGGAATCAAAATCAATTGTAAAAATTAACCTCTTAATCCTCCTACACTCAAAAAGAACACAAATTCAAGATTATTTACAAAAGAAACCCAGAATAAGCTCAGCAGATTATTAAAAAAAACCGGCCAAGTGCGACTCAGGCTCGCGCAATGAGGGTTCCGTACTACAGTCGTATTTTTCGACATTTTGCACGATAATTCAAAAACTATGATGCATAAAAATAAATAAAAATCTGTTTTAGAATGTACAGGTGAAGACCTTTCATATGATACCTCACTTGATATAGTTATCCCACTTCGAAAGTTGAAAATTCTTATTATTAGTTCATGACCACAATTTAATTTTTTTTGTGTGATCTAACCCTAAATTCACGGTTTTCAGATTTTTCCCCAAATGTCAGCTATAAGATCTACCTGCCTGCTAAATTTCATGATTCTAGGTCAACGGGAAGTACCCTGTAGGGTTCTTGACAGATAGACGGACAGACAGACAGATAGACAACAAAGTGATCCTATAATGGTTCCGTTTTTCCTTTTGAGGTACGGAACCCTAAAATTATTTAAAAATTTGTTTTCCGTTGAAAAATATTTACGTTAATTCTTAACCTATAGAGTTTCATGATTACCCCTGAGTTAATTTCTAAATATAATATTAAAAAAGTTAACTGTTGATTTTAATTTACAACTTTAAAATTGGGGTGATTCTGAGAACATGGGGTAAAATTATTACTACACCAGATTAATTTTCTGTCATTAAAATTGCGTAAAATGAAGAGTTGATTTTATTTTGGCACGTTTTTAATGAACTTAAAAATTGATGGGGTAACTTGGAATATTTGGTATTTCAATGTTACCCCACATTAATTTTCTATTATTAAAATTGAATTATATGAAGTGTTGATATTGTAGTGGCAATTTTTTTATCCAAGTAACAAAAAGAGAAGTTTCTTGACGCGTATTTTGATTCCAAGTCATAGTACCTATTGCTTTTTTATTTTTACTGTATATTTGTGTGCTTAAAGTGACGTACACCCAACGCAACTATACTGCTCCCGTGGACGTCTTTCTTTGTCCTGTTAATGTTATACTTTGTCTCGATCAGTGTGTCTGTTCATTTGTCATCTATTCTATTAGATTTCCGATTTCAAACCTTTATTCTACATGACTACTATTTTTTTATTAGAGCTACATTAAGTTTTGCTAACGTTTATTAGGTAATTTCTGCGTAAATTGTATGCCAAATTTTATAAATTACACACGGCGTAACCGCTCTGCAATCTGCATACCTATTCCGTATCTCATTGGATGTGTAATTTAGTTGTATACAAAAGGAACTCCAATCCATAACATTAACTAATTCGTTATGGCTAACTTTATAGTACGTTGGCTAGAGATATATGTAATGTACAATTTGCCATCCTAAAATTTTACGCAAAAGCTTCCGAGTAAACGTTAGCAAAATTTTGTGATTGAAATGAAATATGTGATTTTAGCCTTTCCGTCCCCTCTAACAAAAATGCCCTAATTACTACTGTTGTAATAAATAAGCGGCGATAGTCTAGTGGTTGAAACATCAGTCTCCTATGACGGGAGTCCGCAAATACACACCTCTATCTTTTCGGAGTTATTTGCGTTTTAATCAATTAAATATCAGTTACTTTAACGGTGAAAGAAAACATCGTGAGGAAACCGCATGCCTGAGAGTTCTCCATAACGTTCTCAAAAGTGTATGAAATCTGGTTCACCTAAGAGGAGATCCGCTCAGTAGTGGACCGATGATAGTTTGAAATGAATAATAACAATTATCAATTGTCTAAATATGTGATATTTTTGCTAAAAGTAGTTGAGCCATTGTGGAAGGGTCAACCAATCCGAAGGATTGCAATTGTAGCTGTTAGAGTTTTGTGCTAGAAGGGCAGACAGGTGTTATGATGTTAATACGAAAACGTTGCATTCAATTTTCTCTTCGGAAACCTTTTGGCATGTTTTTCGATGTAAGTGATATATGGACGTAAGTAGTTGCACCGTCAGTTGGTTTGAGGGGCGTATAGTAGCGCAGGGTGTACGACGTACGTTTGGAGCGGTATAGTATCGCGGGCGTGGGGTGCCCTAATAACCACCGATGCGATGGACTTCTGACGTGAGATTCTTGTGTAACGCGTAAAATTTAACTCCTCACGCGCCATTTTAACTTCATTTGTCAAATTTCATGTTAAAAGTACGATTTTAGTCCTTATTTTAAAGGTGAACCCATACTTTTGACATGACAGTTGACCCATAAAGTTAAAATGGTGCGTGAGGAGTCTTTTTGTACAGCATATATAGGAGTGATTGACTTCAATATAGTGCGTAAATTTTGAGATAGGACTCACCATATTTGCTCTTTGTGTCCACTGTCATATCAAAGTACGATTTAGTACGATAAACCGTACTTTTGACATGACAGTTGACACTGATTAAATATGGCGAGTCCGTTTTCAAAACTTACGCATTATGTTTGTCCTACTTCTCTAAAATAGCCACGTATTTGGCTATCCTTAATTGAAACAGTTCAGATTTTTAAAGTCAAGTTTTAATTTCATTTTTGCCATTTTGGCAAGTATCTTAGCTATGGAAGTTGTAAGATAAAAAATATGAAATATAATTGGTAATGGAATATCGTGTGACGGTAAAAGGGCTCATATTGAAGTCGATCAATATCGCGTCAAAGTCTGTTGCAAAATAGCCGTGCTTTTGGGCACAGAGACTGGCTGGCCTTATAAAATGGTCAAAACTTCTAAATCAGTGGTGGGCGAATAAAGCCGCAAATTTAAAACGGCTGGAAGCATATGTACAGTGACATATTTAAATACCCTGAAGTATAAATATCAGAGGATTCCTTAAGAAAAAGCATACAGTGACGCAGCCGCTCTAGGCGTTGATATGAGTCTTTTGGTATCTATCTCTTATGGAGTTAAAGTATTAATACAGATTGACATCCATTGCCCTTGTAGTGAGACCAGAGAAAAATATTTTTGCTAAGTATTTAAAGTATTTTTGAAGTTGTTATTTTCAAGATTTTTTTTTTTTACAAAAATACTGATTGTACTTTCGCGGTGATCCGTTGATCGGTTGTTTATTATGAATATCGGCATCCCCAGTTCAGGAGAGCCCGCATTGTTTTTTGCTGTTTAGAATTAGCGGCTTTGACATCGTGCTACATTATCCAGTCAGATATCGCACGTTGTGTTAAAATATCCCTATCGGAGAGAGTATTATTAAAATTCAAAAAGTTATGAATTACCCCACCACTGGGTAAAGACGGTCACTGTGCCTCAAAACGCGGGGTAACGGGGTAATATGGCGGTGTGGCAGGCGGGTGCGCGTCGCCGTCGCACCGCGGCGTGCAGCGCAGCATCTCGGCCAGCGCGCGCCCCGCTGCCTCGCGCCGCGCCTCCTCCGGCGCCGAGGTGCTGCGCGCGCAAGGTAACGACCACTGAGCGAATCGTAGGGTAATATAGGCTTTACAAAACGAACGTAGACGGTAAACTTAGCTTTTTAGTTTGCATGATTCTAGTATACGTTCTGTTCGCATGTATATTTTTTTCAATATCTTTTTTATTAATAATTTAATGAACATGCTAGTATCACTGACACGGCCCAATATCTATGTATAAAAGAGGTATTAAAAGTGCTGCGCGTGTAAAGTAACACTAATTATTGAGCAAACTGTAGGGTAATATAGGCTTTACAAACCGAACTGGAGTACAGTACAAAACGTTTGAGATTTTAATGTTTGCATTATTCTATTATTTATGTGAAAAAATAGTTTGGCTGTAGTTTTTAATCAGATCGGTATAATAGTTGCATGATACTTTTTCTCTATGAATATACATAAAAGTGCTTGTTTATAATCTAAGGAAACGTCAAACTTAGATAATAATATTGTAGGATTTATTAATTAGTGAAGAGTAAAATAGCTTCGTGATTTTTTGCATGATGTGTGATGATGATATTGAGCAATATAATATTGAGTTTTTTAGTAATTCTACTAAAACAAACAAAGACTGTAAGCTAGTACTAGAACTTTCTTTTTAAAATTCACTACTACCCCGTTTACTCTAGTATTTAAGAAATTGAAGAATGTCAATTTCTTTTTATGTTAATTATTCTTAAATCTTACCAATACTGTTTAACCTTGAGCATGCTACTTTTTCCTATCGTACTGCCTTATAGCGTTTCTTTTGATTCAGGCTATCGGTGCTCCAGCAAATTAGAAAAACGTGCAAACCAAAATTAAGCTTACCTATGTCGTTGCATGTTCGTAAGCTTCCATAATTATTTTATTAGGTATGTTCAGCTTTTACTTCAGCCTTGCATGATTCATTTTTCATCTAAACTTCTCACATTTCTTAATAAATTAATAAATATGTTAAAAACTAAATAAAGAATACAAGGTGCTACGAATAAAATATTAAAAAATAAATGCTAGCTACCTATCTACGTAGAAATAATATGATCGTAATTACAAACTAATGTATAATATACATACGTTTGCTGTATTTTTTTTTTGGTAAAAAGAGTATAAAATATTCATTTTACAGTCCTCTTATCCAGGTCTAGGTGATTTTTGTTTTATGTTTGCATGAATAATTTAGGTACTTAAAGGCTGTTTTGGGAGCTTTTGAAGTGGTCTTCTGGCATGATTGTAATATGTAACTGTGTGTTTGTCATAGTTTTGCATGTTAGTATAGTTTGTAGATAGTATGGTAAGTGATTTCTTAGTTTCTATATTAGATTTAAATAAATTATGTTTTGTATGTATTTTATATTTAGTCATATTAGTAGTGTCTAATTCGGAGTAGTTATTGAATTTAGGATTTCTTGTATAACTAGTTTAATGCACTTCTATATTGAAAGTATATTCTCGAGGTTTTAGCATGTAAAATATACACAAATCTTCTAAATTAGTAAGAATTTCTTTCTTCGCATGATAACCTTATCTATGTCTGTTTGTTCGTTTCCTATCAGAAAACGAATGGACCATATTTGATAAAATTTATAGTAATTAAATAAGTTTTGTTCATCTATCCCCTATATCTAGATAATTTATCAATCCATTCTATCATCTGCCGATAAGTTACTTAGCAACATTTGTTATTTTTCAAAAAGACCATATAATTTTTGACAAATAACAACGTTGCTATGTAACTTATGGACCGATGACACACAGGATCGATTGTTAACTTCGTCTGCTAGACGGCTACCTATTTGTAGCCTAGAGATTTGTATTATTTTACTGCTCCCAGTTGTTCATTAGATACAAATAGTTAGATCCAAGCTTAGTGAAAGCATAGTTAAGTTTAACCAAAATTTAGAGCTTCAAAAAGGGTTAGAAGGTTCGTAAGAAAAGCAAATAGTTAATGCTTTTACAGTAGTTTAGTAATTGCTTATAGAAGTTTTGGACTATTAATGGTAGGATAATAACGCCTAAATATATCCTTGTGTGTGTTAAAGTACGTTTCAAAAAAGTGTAGCATATTATATTTTAAGCAAGTAGGTCAGCAAAGTTTTTTTTTAAAATTGGGTGATATTGAAATTAATCTTGATAAATATGTAATGTTGGTGCTTTATTATTTTCACTTAGTACCCATGCTATTTAATTTAATTCTTGTTTTTTTTTTATTGGTAACAGGAGTACGAAAAGTCCACTTTTACCCCATTTATTTAGTTCTTCTCTTTTGATAATTACCCAACGTATGTAATACCCAGCTGAATACGCTGCTACATGGGGTAATTATTTAAGTACTTTTAATCAACTATTATTTATTCCTAAAAGTAAGGAGATGCATACTAAAACATTTTTCTGAACTTTTAACGAATTTCACAATTACCCGATTTTTTCAAATGAGAAAATGTGAAGCTGCCAACAAATTACAGTACGCTGCAGAAAGTAATGTTCATCGGCCTTTAGAATAACATTTCGGTTTTGTAGAGCCTAGTCTCTGTCACTCATACCTATATGACATTTTGTCGGTCTCAAAGACGGAGATGCTCTACAAATCTGCTATGTCCTTCTAAATGTTTATGTACATTACTTTCTGCCGCATACTGTACTGTGTTTTGGTGTGTTATTTAAAACGCAATCCGAACACGTACCAAAGAGATCCCGAATCTCCGAAGTTAATATATTTAAAAAACCTAAGTATGAAATGTTAAGTGAATATTATGATGTAAATTAATCGTTCTTTTTTGTTGTTTTGTTCGTGAAAGCGCGGGGGTAACGATTGTTTTGGGCTTACAGTTGGGACGACTAGCTCCGCCGCGAACAACACCACGTCTACTGCCACCACCACAACGTCCAATTTTAAAAGACAGGTATGTTCTGTTTCTTTTTTCAGGGTATCATACCTCAAAAAGAAAAAAGGAACCTTTATAGGATCACCTCGTTGTCTGTATGTCAAGAAACCTATTGGGTACTTTCCGTTGACCTAGAATAATGAAACTTGGCAGGTAGGGAGGTCTTGTAACACACGTAAAAGGAAATATCCGAAAACAGTGAATTTGTGGTTAGATCACAAAAAAATATTAAAATGTGTTAGTATATTATTATACCAAGTGGAATATCATATGAAAGGGCTTTACGTTCTAAAACAGTTTTTTATTTAGTAGTTTAGTAGTCTGTCAAGAAACCTACTGAGTACTTTCCGTTGACCTAGAATCATGAAATTTGGCAGGTATCTTTTTATGACTAACATAAAAATGCGACAAGGCTCTTTTGCCGCGCGGCGAAAATCGGAACTAACGTTGCCGTCAAGTGTCCCCTTTGTTCTTTTTTGAATAATCTAAGCCTTTGATCTCCAACAGCGACCCCCTGTCAATGTCATTCAAGTGCCAAAAGAGCCTTGTCGCACTGTAGATATTTATGACATTTTAAATAAAAGATATGCTTAAACAACAAGTGGTGGAATAATAAAATGCAAATTTCAATAAACATATTGATTCTTAAGATAACGGTGAGTAAAAACAATAAAGTTACAATCATTTTGAAAACCGAAGCCGCTTGTGCACGGTTTCTGAACTCGTCAGTTATGTTCTCATTAGCTGTTAATTCGTTAAGTTATGTATAAGATAAACGTCGTTTAACTGTCCATGAGTTTCTGAATACAACAAAAACTATGAAACCGATAACCAGTTCATTATTCTGTCACTAGATGGGTCTGTTACAGGAAATGAGTTTGAAATGCATATTATTATTTTATTTCGCCATCAACACTAGTTTTATTAATAATAGTATTTTTATATGGTTAATAAGTGGCTAAACACTGTTTTTGCAAAGTAACGAACAACTTACTATTAAAATACTTTTTAATCTAAAAATACGCAAACCATGAACGACCTACTGACAGATGAAACGTCAAATAACTTTATGAAATCGACAAACGGCGCACATTGGCCAGTTAAGTTTAAACAGAGTTTATCTTGCATTGCGTTGTTCAGAAACGCACTGGCTTGAGTTATCGGACCAAAAGCGCTATTGAATAGATAAACCGTCGTGAAAAGTACCTCAGAAACCGGTTATTAGTCGCTTATTGGAGAAGAAAAAAAATATCACCAAAGTGGATTTATGTTTGTCTATTTATTACAGAACACAATTGACTCAGCATCTATTAAAGAAAATACCGCGCGAATTGCTCTGATGCAGGTAAATAAATTGTCATACATTTGTTGTTGATTTTTAGTAGTTCTGTTCTGTAGGTCTGTAGTTATGTATGTTTCACCGTAGTGCCTAAATTACTGATTTTGATGAATGAGATATGAATCGATTCGTTATTATAATCCGAGTGACATAGGCGAAATTTTATATTGACAAATAATTTCATTATGAAAGAGAGGAAAATTTTAAGTTCATAGGTATAATACAATATTCAATTACTAGCTGATGCCATCGACTTCGTCCGCGTGGATTAACGTTTTTAAAGTCCCGTGGGAACTTTTTGATTTTCCGGGATAAAAAGTAGCCTATGTCACTTTCCAGGTCGACAACTATATTCTTGTAAAAAATCGGGTCAATCCATGATCAAAGGACAAACCAAAAGACCAATAAACGAACAAACAAACCCACTTTCGCATTTCATAATATGGTTAGTGAAATAGTGATACCAAGCGACTGAATGTCAATTTTACTACATATAATATGTACAAAGTACGATTTAGTACGGTAAACCGTTCTTTTGACATGAACCGTAGTTGTCATATTAAACAAATATGGCGAGTGCTTTCTCAAAATTTACGCATTATTATATTCGGGTTTTAGTTTTGAACTTTATTTTTAATTTCACGTTTGTAGGTGCAAAACACAACCCGGCCGACCAGCGCCCAACCCAAGTTGGAGCCCCGACCCCGCATACTGTCGAGCGGCGCGCGTCGCTCCGAGCACGCCGCGCACACCGCGCCGCACCAGCCCGCGCACCAAACGCCCAAGATGTCCCCGCCTCACGACACACCCAGGTGATTACAATTCATCATCATGATCATCATCAACAACCGATAGAGGTCCACTGCTGGACAAAGGTTTCTTGTAGGGACTTCCACACGCCACGGTCTTGCGCCGCTGCCACCCAGTGGCTTCCTGCGACTTGCCTGATGTCGTCCGTCTACCTAGTGGGGATGCGCTTTCCAGTGCGAGGTCGCCATTCCAGCACCTTGGGACTCCAATATATAGACATTGGGGTCCCAAGGTGCTGGAGCGGTTTTTCGAACTGCGATTATAATGTCCTTCCGTCCGAATTTCGGTCACGGCGGCCAATCCCAATCTCTATAGAAATTAGCCAACTGCGCGGGAGATATAGTGCACAAGCACAAGTGCACTCTCTATTCCCTCACTTTCTTAAATCCGACACGGCCAGAGAGATCAGGCGCACGACCGACAGCTTTGCGTGCTCTCCGAGGCACGGGGATGGAACACCGCCAACTTCCTGACTCCGGGCTAGTAATGAGAATTTCTTTACACAAAAACTCAATACATATCTATTTTTAACCCGACCGGGAATCGAACTCGGGACCTCATCATCTGCAGTCGAACATGCTAACCTCTAGACCAACGAAGCAGTCGTTTATAATTATATTTTCGAGGGTTGCGACCCCTATTTTATCCTTCGTCGTTCGTCACCTCTTAGACATCTGTTGGAGATCTCTTGCACAACTTCCACGGTCTTGCCGCTCCCTACGATTCGTTCGATGTCGTCCACCTAGTTCGCGACAGGTCGAGATGGTAATCGGAGGTTGAGGCGGGGGAACGGCCCGCACACCCGCACGTCACCCGCGCTCGCCCGCACTGGGTTAGCGCAGGGGCTGTGTGGGTTTGCGGGGCGTCCCCACGTCCCCGACCTGTCGCGTACACAATGAGCCGAGCTAACAAAGGGCGCTCTCTCTTGCACAATAGGGATGATGACTACTAGTCAATCAGCAACTTTTTATCAAACGTCAAAATGCTTGCTGAGTACAGGAGCTTGAAATACATAGATGTGACGTCATAAATGTTTGACGTAATTTGACATACTTTTTTTTGTATAATGTTAAATGGTTAGCAAACTTCAAACTAACAGCGGACGTGGATTGTACGAGTTTTGGAAGTCCCTAAGAAGTAATTTATTTTTGACAGCTATGCGTTTATGCATGTAACGCATAGAATACAAACTCGAAAACATTACCGTTTTTATAATTATAACATTAATTATAATATTTACCGTAGTATATACCTGTCCTATATATTATTATGCTATGTTTTGATATTTGAAGTAAACTTCTATTTATTTATGTACAATTATATTTTACCCCATATATTTCTATTTGCTCTTTACCCCAAAAGACCTGTACATTACCGAGCATGCGACTCAGGGGGTAACGGTGACTAACCGCATGCTAACATGATTACACGCGGCCAGTCAAGCGGAGAGTAAGAACGGTGCCGAGAACGGCAAGACCGGGGCCGGCACGACCGGGCCGGGAACGGGCACGGCGGGTAAGACGCACGTGAAAAGCGCGTCCATTAGCTCCGCCACGGGCGCTCCGCCCCTGGGTGCGGACCCGGCGCCCCACAATGCCTCCGCGCGGGACCTCGCGCAGCCCCGACCGAGGTACTTTAGCCAGCATGCATGCTGACAGCTTGCGTTTGGAAAAGAAACACATTTTCAATGATACTTCTTGTGGGCACCATTTTTTTTTGTAGATAATAAATTAATAAGTAACTAGTGTGTTTAAAACTTTAAACTGGGCATTTTTTTTATCGAAATGAAACTGATTAGGCGCGACTCGAGAAAACTGAGAGTAACTTAGATTTTTTCGGACGGAAGTAACATTTTTTTTTATTGATCACGTAAATTTCAATAATACATTTTAAAATAAACAGTTCGCCATCCTCTAGAAACTTTTGAAGTTTATGTGAGGATGGCGAGTTTGCGTTATACAAATTTAATAAATATAGGTAAAAAACTGTTATATAAATAATAGCTGTTAATGCATATTTGTACATATAAATATCGTGACATGAAACATTTCCTAGACCTAGACTAGGCATCCAAAGAGGCACCTAGATCCAGGAAGTGCCTCTTACAATTTATAAACTTCTTAAAGGCAGGTTATTTTGCAGTTAGTAGATTAATAAGTAGTGTGTTTAAACCGGGTATTTTTTATTGAAGTAAAACTTCTGTAGGCTCATATAACTCATATATTTTTTTCGGATGGAAGCAACTTTCACGCGTCATTTCTATCCGCCATTTTATCGTAGTATGTACCAATCTTTTATTGAGGTGTTTTAAAATGCCATGTATTTATTGCCATAGATTAAAAGTTCTATCTTTTTTAACATAACTGTTAACTGTTATATGATATGATTAAAAAAACTTGTGCCGACTCATTTTAAACTTCCCACGTTTTAACTTTTACTTCAACCGAGCGTATATGATACACGCACTATTTTTTTATTTTAATTGAATGGGGCACTTAGTTTAATTGCATCTGTAATATATTTCAAATTAGTAGTTCTTTAAGCTTATATTACTCGTAGTTATAGTGGCAACGCGCACAATTTCAAAAAGCTTTTTTCTTTTGCACCGAAATGCCCCGAGATATTTTCATTTTTTATTTTCACATTGGTTTTTTGTACCTAATTCATTTGGTTTTCTTGCTTAAAATAGTTTTTTTTAATCGTGTGCCTTGAAGGTACGATAATAATTAGGCAAATTCTGATTGGTTTGTTTTGATTTGCTTATAAAATACGCACAATAGTAATGCAAAATAAGAGGCATTCTTTTTCTTTTGTATAGTAGATATCAGTTCTAGTAGCAGAGACCTAATCACCGGTATTACTTTTGTAGCCTCGTCAAAATACCGTTATGGTAACGTTAAAAAGTAACGATAAAAATAACGATACCCATACTCATACATCCATCCATTCACGTTATCTGAAACCATTATTAATACCGGTTGAAGTAACGATACTTATACCGGTAATTATAGGCCTATCTTTATCTAACGATGCCGTGTAAAAACTGTGGAAAGTAGTATTCGTTCGACGCGGATTTACCGCTAAGTAACGATAATAGTATAACGTTAAATCATTCAATCAATAATTGTTTGATAAATACTGCTTTTAGTAACGTTACCTTTTACGGTACATAACGTTACATAACGGTACATAATGTTTTTGTAGATTAAACGTTAATTTAGTAAAGGATGATTGATTACCTTTACTAATTTTTTCTAACGTTTAAACCTGTATTAGTTTACCGTAGTGACAATAAAAACTGCCAAAGGAACTTCAGGCTTTACAGATAGTAAGATGAGAGATGCTTCAAGTTTATGCGAAGCAACACTTTGCAACTTTCAAGCACAATTTTGTCACCATAATAATATGATGTACCCAATACCCAAAGCGGTTTTATCCGTCTAGTCATCTATAACTAACGAATAAGTAATATTTTTATATTTATGTATTTGTAATATTATTTATATCTATTTATTGCATTTATTAAGGGTTCATACGCTAGGTGAGTCGTAAAATTCACACAATCCCAAAACAATTGGTCTAGGATACGACAAGAGGACACTGACACTTAATAGGTACTGTTGTAAACAATTGCTATAAATTAAACTAAAATGATAAGTCTAATTCTAATGCTATTCTTTTCCGTTGGTAACACTGCGAAAGGGATAGCTACACATTTGGATCTGTCATTTTAGTTCAGAGATTGTTTACAAAAGAATTACCCACAATGTGGCTTTGTCTGTTGTATGGTCTCTAAACTTAATCGACAGGTCCAAAGGAGATGGCCCAAACTGGCCCCAGAGTCGTTTCAAGTTTGCATACAGAAAAATACTAAGAGACCTACCTATATGAATCTAATAAAATTACTTTACAAATAGTATTTTGAAAGACAAATAGAAACCTAGGTAGAAACCTAGGAACTATAGCGGGCTTTTTACTAACACAACCTTTTAGGTAAGTAATTTTAGTGAGATGTTAGGGTATCCAATACGCAATAACGCCACTATCTAGGGTCAAAAATAAAGTTTTTGGTATTTCACCCGAGCGAAGTCGGGGCAGGTCAGTTAGTAATGTGTTCACACGTGTTGTTTTCTCTTCCAGTCTGAACTCCACGTTGTCCACGGGTGGGACCGTGGGCTCGGGCGCGACGGGCAACTCCGCGAGCGCGCGGAGAGACTTCTCCAACAACAACCCGCTGGTTTTCCCGAGGAATGTGCCTTCCAGATCCACTTTCCACTCAGGTATGCGTACAGGTAATAAATCGATAGGATTTATTTATTGACGTGAAAACGTCTATTCGCTTGTGTAGTGATATCTGCCCCCCGATTGTGTAAGAAAAACCGGCCAAGTGCGAGTCAGGCTCGCGCAATAAGGGTTCCGTACTACAGTCGTATTTTTTCGACATTTTGCACGATAATTCAAAAACTATGATGCATAAAAATAAATAAAAATCTGTTTTAGAATGTACAAGTGAAGACCTTTCATATGATACCCCACTTGATATAGTCACTCACTTCGAAAGTTGAAAATACGAATTATTAGTTCATGACCACAATTTAATTTTTTTTTGTGTGATCTAACCCTAAATTCACGGTTTTCAGATTTTTACCCAAATGTCAGCTATAAGATCTACCTACCTGCCAAATTTCATGATTCTAGGTCAACGGGAAGTACCCTGTAGGTTTCTTGACAGACAGACGGACAGACAGACAGACAGACAACAAAGTGATCCTATAAGGGTTCCGTTTTTCCTTTTGAGGTACGGAACCCTAAAAACGTATTCATCGTTATCGTTATCGTCAAATAATTCTGCCCTTTGCAGATTGCAGTTGATTTGCAGTTTACATTTTTTCACAGCCAATCAAATGGCAGAATTTAGTGACGATTTCAATAACGATGAATACGTTTTTCTTACACAATTGGGGGGCTGGTTAAAGTTTCTTATGTTACAAAATACAGTACCCGACAGAAAATATTGTACATCGACCTTTAGAGCGATGTCTCTATCGTTGAGACTGACAAAACGTCACATAGGTATGAGTGACAGAGACAACGCTCTATGAAACCGTATCTGTGTAACGCTTGTGTGTCGGTCAGTAGGGCAGACGCGATCGCGCGGCGGCAGCGCGGGCGGCGCGTACGGCGACGGCGGCTCGCCGCACCAGGCGCGCCCCTCCTTCTTCTCCAAACTCTCCTCGAGGTTCTCCAAGCGGTCAGTACCATCACCTTCACCGTCACCACACGCCGACACCGACACGAAACCACCACACCATTCACAACACTTATACTCTATTCGCGGAATGAAGTTAATATAGCGCTCTCTCTGTTTGACTCTATTATTTGTATGAGTACGTAACAGAGAGAGCGCTATACTAACTTATCCGCGGAATGAAGTTAGCGCTCTCTCTGTTTTAGTATGGGATTAAGTAGAGAGAACGCTCTATTAACTTCATTCTGCGGATAGGGTATAGTACAGACCTACCGGTTAGCTAAAGATCGATTGACGGCCGAAATTAAAAATCAATAATTCTATCTGTAATCTCTCGACAGGTTACTTACGTCTGATTTCAATATGTAATCTTGGGATCAGCTAGGTACTTAGTGACGTTGTTATTTGTCGAAAATTGTATGGTGAGTTTGATAAATAACAACGTTGCTAAGAAACTTATCTAAAGATAACAGATAGATTGAATATTGAAAACGAACGTTAGCAATTCTGTTATTTGTCCAAAAAAATATATGCCAATTTTTAAAATTAATAATGTAACCATGTCAGTTAAATGATTCGCCTATACGTATATTTCTTTATTAAATAATATAATTCCGCTCACGGTCCTTGTTTTTAGATCTTTAATTAAAACAATACTTTAGGTTACACAATATACACAAAAACTCATCAAATCATTACATATAAACAACACTCTCCTTGTCTAATATTTGTGCTACATCACTTACAACATCACACTATTCTCTCTTACATCTCTAATTTAATTAATCTATGTACCTTCTATGTTAAGTATATGTTATGTTGTCATACTTTCTATTTTCAAGTACAGAATATATTATTATGTTCGCTAAATCGCTTTAAAACTAGTTACTCTTAAATCACATCCATGCGAGCGTTTTCTGTTACCATTAAATTAAAAAAAAATGATATGACAAGGATTTTTTGACACTTTAAAAACAGAAAAAATATTTCAAAGAGGATAGTTTAACTTTCGTCTGTTTTGTCTTGCAAATTGATCCTTCTGTCGTCTCCATGGGCTTATTCTGTAGATAAGTTGCTTGGCCACGTTGTCATGTGTTAAAGTATTTTTGACAAAATAACAATGTTGCTAAAGTAACTGATCTACAGATTGATTGATTTTGTGAAGCTCCTTGACTAAATAGACGAAAAGATTAAAGATCAAAAAAAAATTGAGAATTAAAAAAAATTGCCATATCAAGCTTTCATAAAACTTTAATATTGGTAACAAAAAGCGCTTACAGATTTTTTATAAAAAAAATCATCATCGCTATTTCCATATATCACCCCCCACGCATCTATGTTAGCAGCAATAAGCTTTCAGCACCTTGTGTCTGTCCATCATTTACATGCATAAAAAAAAGTTATTACTTTAGAAACAAACTTTTTTGACCTTTTTGGCGATTAAACGCCAGTCACGAAATTATTTTTAGATAAAAAAGGGTTGTGGAAGACTCGTTTTAAATTATATTTAAATGAACAGTGTTTGAGCTCAATTTTTCTCTCTTTTTGCACGATTTTTTAAATCTTAGAAGCCCAAAGTCTGTTCACATATATTTTGTATTGAATTATTATTATTGTTGTTGTAAATAATGTTTACATTAATACGTAACACACTTGTCTGTCAGTCTGTCACTCGAGATTAACCATTGCGTTTTTGTGTCGCTCTCTGTGGTTCATTTTACGAATTTTGTGTGTTTTTTGGATATTTTTTTCCATTATTTGTAATTTATTTGGTGCTCAAATTGTCTCCCTCTATAAGATTCCGAGCTCCATGTTTATATATATTTTTTTACTTTTTTAATTCTCGCGTCAACACAGGGGATGCACGATGCTAAAACCTCCTACCTTCCTTTTACATTAAGACAAACGCACACATGGATTTTTCGTACATTTGTTTCAATCGTTAAAGTTAATTTTTAGCGCGAAATACCCATTTTGTTATCCGTAAAACCTTCATTGCCTTGGAACTTAACCGAATGAAATAGTGATTTTTTTGAATCAAAGCATGATGTACTCCCCTTATAACATTTGACTGCTGAATTTTTTAGTTTTTTTTAATTGCCTACTTAAAAGTGTGAGCTGAGACATATAGCCACTATGCTTTGAATGTTGTAGAGCTTTCATAAATATAGAGAAAAAATTCGGCGCAAGTAGTATTATACCGGTTTTTTCGTCGACCGGAGTGAAAGAGGTGTACGGATCTAATTAATTCATTACCTCTCGTGCATCCCCCGTGTTTTTAAGCTAATTTTTTATTTCTATAACCGTACGCTTCCACTAATGTCGGACTGGTCGCGACCCTTACCGGTTTTTCGTGTACCGCTTATAGTCTATCCACAACCCTAGTAACGGTTTTTACGTCGCAACGTGACGGTTTTTCTATCGATATTTCTTTTTTTTTACGGAGGGAGTGAAATAGTATTGTGCATCTGTGTTTCGGCGCGAGAAATTCAGGGTTGCCAGTTTGATAAAATATGGCAACCCGACTTTGAGTGACAGTTTTGTTAGAAACGAGCTGGGTTCTGAAGAGGGCGGCGATTCGGCCCGTGATTGGTCGAAAAGCTCACCCGTTCCGTTCTACGCAGGTTGAATCAAAATCCCTGAGGCTGCGCGCGCGCCGGCTGATCGAAGATTTTTTTTTATATTACGTTAAGAATTTATATTTAGAGAAATATTGTGCAAATTGTTATGCTTAATTTATGAGTTATGAATGGTGGTAGAGTTAGTTGCAATTTGTTTATCCAGCGTACGAAATCATTTTTGAGGATTTAAATAAATGTTAGTGTTTATTAATTCGATGCGTATTTTTTATGACAGATAAATAAATTAAAACCAGTGTTTATCACACAGCAAAAATTTTTTTTATAGTAAGTATATTAAAAAAAACCAAATTCTTAAGAAAGATTTTGCTTAACTAAATGATCTCAATTACATAAAGGCTACTTAGTTTAAAAATACGTTTCTAAAAAATTTAAAACGTGCACTATTTTGAAAAAAAATAGCATAAGACAGTTAAAAAATATTTTTTCAAAATCTGAACATGATTTATTGTTAAAATGTTATTCATTAAAGCGTTGGAAAAACAAATTGTGAGTAATATTGCAGTTTGCGAGGTTACTTTTTTTTTATTACAGTAAAATAAAAATATCTCTAAGGTATTCGTTAACGTCCCATTCGAGTTTGATTTCATAATCGTATTATTAATTTAACATCGCGGCGACATTTCCGACTGCATTTTATATTATTAAAAATATACTAATATTTTAATAATGAATACAATAATTAATTAGATAATAATTCATTATCTTAATTTGCTGGGATACCTATAGGGTTTTTTTGTCATGTTATCGATTTATAGGCAGAAAAATCTCAAAATCTTAAATGTTATGCAGTTTTAATAAGTTAATTTTTTTTTTCTACGCACAAACTTTATTAATTTCGTTGCATAAAAATGCAATAATGAAACTAAATAACTTTCAATTTTGCGTCTCTTATACTTTTTTTAAAATTATACGTTTTACAAGAAAAACTAATTATTTTAATAATATAATGTGCACCGGAAACCTAGTCCCGTCGCGCGTCGCATTTCACTTGTAGCTTAAGGCATTTCGCTAGGTTTAGTACGAGCTTACATAACTCGACAATTTTTATCGATTTCGAGTGTTGAAACACTATAGTCAATGTAATAATGTATTAACATTTGACGCCTGCCAGCGAGGTCGAAGCCTCGACGTTTTGTTGGAAGTTCCCTAACTGTCGTCAACTGATCCTAGAGCCAACGCCCGAAACGTAAACTTTGCTGAGTAAAACTCGATAGTAATAATTAATGTTGGACTTTACAACAACAACTGTTAGGTTTATTTGGTTCTGGCGTTATAGTGTTACGATACTCGAAATATATACACGTTTTCGAGATGTGCAAACTCGTGCTAAGGGAACTGTTCTTGTTTCGAACGAATTTTGTACATTCCAGGGATTTTTTTTAAGTTGACAATGAACCCTTTCCTTTGAAACGACGTACTTTGCGTTCACGTTTATTTAAACAAAGATTATTACTTGCGTTTAGAAAATAGTGATTTTTTGGTCAAGTTTGGACCCTTTTGTTCTTTGACATTGAAATACGCGCGAAGTATTTTTACATTTTGTAATGTCAAGTTACACGAAATAAACGTATGTGCTTTAAGGTTTTGACGTCATGGTATTATTATGAATAAAATTAATTTTATTTAGAAATAGTATCTAAACGGGTCCTTAATTTAAAATGTTGAAATCGGGACTGTAAAATAGTTCATAGTAACAACGTAAGTCTACAAAAATACTGAAATGAACTAAAATTAAACTGAAAGGTTCACTATTTTTTCAAACGCTCTTTTCGAGATATTTTTTATGCATTTTTTTTAAATCAAAAAATAAAGAAATGAATATAGTTTATAATTTTTATAGTGTTTTACCTACACTTCAAGGAAATTTCTAAATAATTTTAAATACATACCAAAAATTGCGAACCGGCAGGAATCGAACCCGCGTCTCCTGGGATCGCGCCCGACGCTCTGACCACTAAGCTACAGCCCGCTTACTGCCAGTGACGAAATTTTCGATATGTATGTTTACTCAGTACTGAAGCGACTGTTTATGCCATCTAGTTAGTAGTAAGTTAAAGTAGTAGTTTCAATATCTGCAAAAAGATTTCGCTACTAGATGGCATAAACAGTCGCTTCAGTACTGAGTAAACATACATATCGAAAATTTCGTCACTGGCAGTAAGCGGGCTGTAGGCTTAGTGGTCAGAGCGTCGGGCGCGATCCCAGGAGACGCGGGTTCGATTCCTGCCGGTTCGCAATTTTTGATATGTATTTAAAATTATTTAGAAATGAATATAGTTTTAACGAACGCACGTCAGATTCTATAATCATCAATCAATCAATTTATATTAGCACAAAGTTTCTTCTGTAATTAATTCATTATTTTTCGGACGACTCAGCCTAAATAGTGACTTTGACTGAAAAAAAGTAAAAATAGTTTTGTATATTTGTAATATAATACAAATTAAGACATATTGTATTTCTTATATTTACCGTTTTTCGATTGAGGGCCATAGTGCGCATGTCATATATATGTCACATTATGTATGTATGTATAGTATCGGATCCGAGGGGAAAAAAATTGATTTATCCTTTAAAAAAATATAGTGAAATAAAGTTTGTGATTTTTTTTAAATTTCAATTTTATATGCCACATTCGAAAAACAACAAAATAAAAACGAAAATCTTATTTTTTTTAAAAGTTTTGCAGTTTTTGAATACATTTTATCAGTATAATCCATAGAATTATTAGTACGGTAGTATTAAATATTTTTTTTAATAATGGCCCTCAAGTACTAATTATATCATTGGTATACAAAACCCAAGATATGCAGTGATCCATGAAAAAATTTATAATACTTAGATTCAAATGATCGTTTATGTATTAGATAATTAAAACATAAAAAATATTGCATTTACTAATTTCGATAACATCGAAACTAATAATGGCCACATTATTAAGAGCATCAATCGCTCAAGGTTATGCAGGTTAGCAGGAGCGGACTGAAATCCGAAGGGTTGATGGTTCCAAACCCCACCCTCTACACTATTGGCGTCACACCTAGGCGTTAGGAGAAACGAGTTCAGCTAAAACTAGCAACAAGTTGGTGAGCAGCGAGAAATGACTGTGTAGTTGGGATAATTTCGTCGCTGGGCTATGAACGAGTGTGCGGGTGCAACGGGCCAGTTATCTCCCGCCATACATTAATGAATTCCTACACAAACTGCGCGAGTGTTTTGACCGCCAAAAGAACGTCGCTGAGTGAGTTCTCTGAAGGAGAGAGAGTTCTGGCCAGCCGGCAGTGTGTATAGTCAGCTCTCTCGGCATTTTAACGGGCGAACGTTTTCTAACGGCAATTATGGAATACCGCGAGTCTTAGTTCGGGGCGAATCACTAGTTATTATTTATCTCTTTTCTTGGCACAGAATCATACCTCGATTGTACGTTTCTTGAGAGACAAAATAGTCGATAGCTAATCGCTACTCGGTTGGACGACTGCCTTATGCTTAGTTAGAGGGGACGGGGCTGTATTGTTCCGGTTTAGCATGGATAATATTCTTTAATAAAAATAGCGCAAAAAAATAAATGGTTTTTTCTTCATGATATATAAGAAAATAGCTTATAGTTATATCATTCTAGGGCGCATTCAAATTAGCCGCGAGCGCGCTGCTTTGTAAATCCATATAATTTCCATCAATGAACTGATGCGTGGCTGATTTTATTTATATGGATAAGTTCGACTAGGTACTATAATTTTTTCTTAAGCTTATTTTCATTAGTGGAAGCTTACCACAATATTCTGAAAACGTATTGTTAATATTTTTCGTTTCGTGTAGAGTTAATAACACATTTATAAAAACAAGTAATATACTTAGCTACTTACATTTCGTTTCGTTTGACAAGCAGCACGGAGGCAGAGCAGCGTGGTACTTAGCTAATTTGAAGGCGTCTTGAGGAGCTGCATATCTTTGGTTCGTTATATCATCGATTACTAAATATTAAAGCGCGAGTGAGATAACAGTTTGTAATATTACTATATGAGTAAATAGATAGTACATAGTTCGTGGCCCATCCCCTAACAATGGTACAAATACTCAGTAGATATTAACCATGTACGACCTGTCGCGTACTATAGGAAATGTATCCTGTGGCAGCTTTATAAACCCTAAGGTACGGTTTATACAGAAGTGGCGCGTGATGAAGTACCGCATTGTCTCAGACTTTTATTGTGTTAGTTTGAATTAGTTCTCTGGCGCAGTGGCGACCGCTGTGATCTTATAAGCGATGGGTCCCGAGATCGATTCCCGACAAGGCCAATTTGGTTTATAATTTCTAAATTGCCCTTAAGTCTGATGTGGTGGGACGCTTTGGCCGTGGCTAGTTACCACCCTACCCGTTAATCTATGCTATAAGGTAATGCTAGGCTAAGGCTAATTAAAGGTTTCGGTACATTGCCGCATAGAAACCAGGGGTTTGGGTTTAGTAAAAACTGCCGCACCCCTACCAGGTTAGTCCGTTTCCATTTTAGAATACAGAATCACTTATCATCACTTGAGATCGCAGTCAAGGGTAACACAGTAATACTGTTACTTGTATCTGAATTTTGAATTTAAAAAGTAAACGTGGCGGCAGATGCCTTTGATTCTGTATCAAAAGTGGTACACTGCGCATACAGCGTATGCGGCAAGAGCCAACTACTGACCTCTGCTAGGACAATTACGCTGGACTTGCGATTGTCGACCTATTTTTGAAGTAATAGTTTATTCTGGCGATGACAGATGATAGCGTCATGTAAATGAACTCGGAACTAAATGTCACTGATATACATCTGACAACATAGTGTCAACACGGAGACCATTTCATACAAAGCGTCAATGTGAAATCCGGTACGCTCCATGTGGTGCTTTGAATCGGCACAAAATTAACTGTCATTTTGTATGCCACACCTTTTCCAGCGTATTTGTATATGTCCATTTCAGGGACTTAACGCCATAGAAGTATTTGAGGGAGACACTTGTCCGTGTCACAGGAGTGCCACTCACCACTTCTGTATATACTGTACCTTTAGTAAGTAATAGCACTGGTCGTAATTCTATTATACACTGAACTAAAACTAAAGTTAATTGACGGGACTAAAAGTCATGCCATCTTTTTTCCTCTAGAGAATATTTAGAAAGGATAAAAGGGATACTTTTTGTCCAGTCAATTTAATTTTGTTAAGTTTTGTATGCAATCGATTTAATACTAAAACAAAAGTTGAAACGATTTCAGCAGTATTTTTTTTCTAGTTGGGGCCTTGAAAATCTTTGAAAAAGTATCATAAATGTCGTCAGTAAAGTAAAATTATAATTAAAATATATACAGGATGGTTTAAAAAAATGTCAGATAGGTATAATGAGTATAAATTGAATTTATACCTGTATTTAAAACTAAAAATTTATGTATTTGTGTTTTATTATACTGTAAATCTTGAAAATATGACATGATAAGTCCGCAAAGTAATTAAGTACATATTACAAAATATGTATTAATAGTCTAAAAAGCACGAAAAAATTTCATTAAGCTCTGAATAAAACTTACATTGAATGTTTTTGGTTTTAAATTTATCAGATCATTAATTTTAATACCATCCTGTATAATGAAGCCTCATTTTAGTTTTTGTCTGCGTAGGTAATACCTTATAGCTTGGTTTCTTTTTAAAATGTTTTTCATAAATAAAATTCAGATTAAAAAATTTAAAAAAATGTTTATCTATGACGATGAAAAGTTGCAAGCATCATTATAATTATGGTTGACATCAAATCAATTCGCACGAAATGTGTTTGCTCAACGTTTCTGATACGAACCGCTTAAGTGTAGGATGACCTTCCGGCGGCGGCCGTGTTTCTTACATATAAATTAAGTACCTTTAAGTCCTAATAGGTACTTTCTAAGCAAGCACACTCCATCCTAGACCTCATGTTATATGTTGCATAAAAAATCAATGGATTTCTTATTTCTACTATTTTATTAGACTTTTTAAATCGTTATTGGGTATATACTTACGTAGAACAATTAATATAAATTAAAAACAAAAATATTTTCGTATTAATGTGTACAGAATGTTGTAATATTAATATTCTTATATTGATAGTGAATTTATATTAAAAATAAAACTCCTCTGTTTGCGTCGGGGGTTAAAAATAAACATTTTTATAGTTAAATTGCACTCACGGTTTTTCATAAATTAAATCGATGATTTAAAAATCAGAGTTAGAGTTTATTATTATTTGTATAAAGATTAAAATATATTATGACATTTCTATCTTTTAAGTAATTTTTTCAATATTTTCTATGAGAGTAATGTTAGATAGTCTGTATGTACATATGTGTACGTTTGAATTTAGAATGAAAGAGTGTGTAGTATAATTTTGTTTATCTATACACGAAATTTAAGTATATTTTATTTTTTATTTTTAACACGTTATTTCATTTCATTGACAAGACAAAAAAATCAAAAATCCCTTTTTACAAAATTATTTTTTGGTTTTAGCCCCTGGGAATGCTCTTTTATTACATTAATAATAATGAAAAATATTTTTCGGACTGTCATACAATGTTAGATTTAAAAAAAATACAATGTGTTGTTAGTTAATTCGTATTATTGTAATTCGTTGATAAATATAATATTATCATGTTTGCAGTATTCAACATTTAAATAAAATTTGATTGTGCAAAAAAATGTCGTAAGAACTTAAAATTAGGTGCTCTCCTTTAAAAAATGCCTTTTATAACATTAAAAAAAAAAAATCTTTTGATAATTTCCCGTGTGAAATTTGTTGGAATAATTAAATAGTTTCAAAATTACTTATTCAGAATTAAACAAAATTCTCGACATTAATTCAACCTCATGGTGACAAAACTTATGTATTATAAAATATATTAACAGCGCATTATTATCTTTCTGTTAACCTTTTTTTTTTTTGAAGATATTAATCTTCATTTGAGTATAACAAGCTATAGGAAAGAGGCAATACATTATATTTCTAACCTTTTTATAGGTTTTTAAAAACTTTATACGCCATTTGCTGCATGCTTTAGAGAACTGCACACTGTATCTTCCGAAATCTAATATATTATTTTGTATTTTATTACTATTAAAAAATAAAATACTTTTCCTTATGTTGACATTTCCATGGGTATTTTATATACAAATATATTTTGCACTTTCAAGCTTGTATGCATATAATCAAAATACTTCACGTATTGTTACTTTAGTTTTTTGCTGGTGATTTTAATTAAAAAAAACATACTGCGTCTATAAGTTTTTCAAATTAAAATTATATTTTACACGATCAAAAAATTTAGATTATGTAAGAATTAAAAAAATGAGTACCATACACATTTTGTAAAAACTAAAATATGTCGCAATTACTGTATAACTTATCAATATAAACGATTTTTACTATGGAAATAAACCTTAATTGTAAAAAAAAATATCTTTCGGTTTGTCGAGTGATACTGACATTTATCTACGGAACAGTTTTTTTTGACGAATTTTGGGGTCTATAATAAAAATTGTTTATATAACGATGCATGCAGTCTGACCCTCTTTTGGGTTAGAACCCTATTTCCAAATGACTTTGTTTAGTTTAGATAAATCCTTATTTGTTTTGTTTCAATGGCGTAGTATGTTATTTTTCTTTTTGCGTTCTATTATTTTTTTCACTGTAAAAAACTAGGCATTATTATGTTAAGCAAAAAGAGGAGTGAACATTTGAATGTTTAAGATACAATTATTGAGTAGCGAAGAGACGATTGGTTAGTATTGTATGTGTTGCGCTTATCCTAAATAATCAGGTTTTCAATAAATATATCGTGTTTTATTCTAATATTAGAACCCACCCTTAATTACTGCCGAACGCTGAGCCACTTGTGGCCACCAGCTATTGCTATCCCTTTTATGAAGCTACCCGCGGAAGAGGATAGCACTAGATTTAAACGTGTCATTTACAACCAACATTAATAATAAAATCATTCCCATCTACAACAATCGTTGAGGAAAGAGACGAATTTAGGAATGAAATAAATTTTCGATTATTTTAATAATCAATGTCACGTTGCGACAAATTAATCTTTAAAAAATATTATTTATGTTAATTAAACTATTATTGTCTCTAGGATACGTAAGACAGAAATTATCCATCTTATTTAATTAATTATTATCATTTTTTATTTTCGACAACACTGCCTATTCGGCTGTATACAAATCTTTACTTTGACAGGTCTAAGGCTAAGATCTATAGAGCGCACTTTGACTTTGCTCAGACTTAAGTTTGAGTTAAAACGAGACAGAATTATGTGAGAGATATAGCTCTGTCTCGTTTTAACTCTGTCTTAAGTCAGAGTGCGCTCTATAGATCTCACCCTTAGCCCTTAGACTCAAAAGTCTACCGCAACTCGCGAGGACCGATTTGTGATCAACCGAATATCCAAATTATTATTATTTTTTAATTAAAAAGATCAACAGATTTATCGTGGAAACACAACTCTCGAACTCTTGGCTTTGCTTAGCAAACTAAGAATATGTAAGCAGCCATTTTTCAAATTCTTAACCTTATTGACCTAAATGTTTTTGGTAGGTACAAGTAAAAAAACAGCATATTTCTTGTGTTGTATTTTAATTTCTGTATTATTCATAAAAAGGTTACAATTTTACTATTTGTCAGATCTTATATGAATTTACATTACATTTACACTGATCCTATTAGAAAAACTACTTAAGAGACAAAAATAAAAGATTAACAATTGGCAATAATATAAACATGGTGAGTGTTATTATAGACTGTCGATGTTGGGCGAGTCGGCCGGGCAACAGAAGCCACGCATATTTTCCTCATTGGACATACAACGGAGGTAGGCGCGGGCCGGAGTGTTTTTGACCGATTTTTTTTCTAATAATGTGTACTTACTCGTTTTTGGCTCGTTTCTGGTAAATGTTACAAAAAAGTAATATTAAGAGTAAGTATAATAGTAGGTATCATGTTGCATAAGGAGTTGGAAGTAATTAAATTACTTAGTAAAATGTTACAAATCCATAAGAAAGCGCCAACCTTCAAGACTATTTTCTAAATTGAGATATTATAAATAATTATCTCTGTTTTCAGCGACGAATATCCATCAAATAAATACGTCCATTAACCGCCGCACTAAGTCGCTAATCGTTACTTAAGATTTAGTTCAAACGAGACAGATTTATGTGAGAAATATAGCTCTGTCTCGTTTATTTCAATCTTAAGTAACGATTAAGCTACTCTGAGTACGGCTGTAAAAGTATGAAAGTTAATTTGAATTAAAGTGAATGTCAGAAATGAGTCAATAAAACATTTTTCGATTCTCGTGTTCCGTTTTTGTGTGTTGATCATTTTAACTTATAATCCAGCTGATTTATTTTTGTTGTTGTTTTCTTCGATTTGTTTTTTACATGAAAAAATATTAACGTTTGAATATATTGCTTGTTAATTTTATTTTAGTATACAGTTTGTTTTTTATTTTTAACTAGATAGTACTTATTAATAACATTATTCAGAAAATAAAGCAACATTACTGTCAATATTAAAGAAGTTACAAAAGCCACATTAAGCAACATTAAGCTTCTCAAATATATTCTTAACATTATTTAGAAAAATTAAAATTTAAAGTGTCTATTTTAGTTCTTATCGATATTTTTGGATGGGAAAATCGGCTGGATTATTGTCATAATAACAAAATTTAACCGTTATATCATTTTCGAGTGTGTTTTTTTACAATAAAATGCTAACATTGTTTGACTAATTCTTGCGAAGCATTTTATCGATTACTTACGGGTTTTTTTTCAAATGCATAATTATTGCATGGGCAGTTACAAGGTTTTCACATAACTTTATTGTTTCAAATTTTTATTCGTTTTTGGTGGTAGTATGGTTGTTTTAATTTGTTTATTTTTCACTATATCAAAAATATCTTAACACGAAACCCATTAGGTATTGATTTTTTCTTATATAGGCTAATACTGTTACTAGGTTTTAGGAAAGCTGTTTATACTCAATTTTCCCTTAGACTCTCTTTCAATTTTAATTTCTAACTTTTTCCAAACCAATTTAATTTCAATTTATAACTTTATTTGTATGCCATTATAAAACATTGATATAACACAATTTTTCTGATTCGGTTAACTCTATTCAATAAATCTCTAAAAATAAATTGACGGGTTGAAATATCTGTTTTACAATTTTTCCCCAAGTCAATTTAGTTTAGCTTAGAGATCTGTGTACAACTGAATTAGCACCTATCCCTAATCTTAACTACATTGACAGATCTAAACTTAATACTATGCTATCCATTATACGATATTGCCGGCGAAAAGGATAGCACTAGATTGAGACCTATCAATTTGATTTAGAGGTTACGTACTTATAACCGAATTAGCATCAGTGTGGCTAATTCTGTGGTACGCAATCTCTAAACTAAATTAAGTTGATAAGTCTAAATCTAGTGCTATCCTTTTCTTTTCCACAGGAAGCATTAAGATAACAAAATATTTGGATTTGGTATTTAAGTTTAGTTTAGAGATTGTGAACTAGAGAATTACCACCAATGTCAAACATTCAGCATGTTTACCACGACATAATAATGTACGGTAAGTGTAGGACTTTTAGCATGTACATATTTTTTAAGGTAATTATTTGGATTTTTTTTTGTCTTGCTTAATTCGTGTGCTTCCAATTTTTGCCAAATTTTGCACTCTCATATTTATCTAAATATTATTCCGATGTTTATAACAAGCTGAATATTACTTAAAATTTAATATAATTAATTCATTAATGAAAAATTGTAGAATTTTGTGACAAAAATTGTTCATTTTTGTCAAACTTATCATCATAATAAAAACGCATACTTTTTGTTAATGTTTTTTTATTTAAGTTCATTTTGTGGTTATTATTTCGGTTTGATATAAACATTCCTGTCTCCACTTTATACTGCATCTCTCGGTCGCGCCTCCCTGGCGTTTAGTGTTTATGTTTTTCTGTTTTTAGGCCTATGGACGGCACCACCCCGAAGCATGCCGTAGGCGCTAGCCCACAATCCCTGCTTGGGTAATTATTCATTACGTTTCATTTTATTCGAGTAAATTTTAAAAAATGTCTAAATTATTTTTATGTCCTAACTCCTACATGTTACTAAAATTGGATATAAGACTCTCAATAGGCTGAAATGTATAGAGCTCACATCTTGGCTCAGTTAAAACGAGACGGACATATATCTATATAAGTCTGTCTCGCTTTAACTCCGCCTTAAGTCTAAGCTAATTCAAAATACACTATATCTCTCAGCCTGAGGCCCGTAAAATGAAATGTCTCTTAACACTTGAGCACATTGGCTAATTTTTGGTACGATGAGTGATGACCATAGATCGATAGTCAACTCACGTATGAAGCTTACGTAATTAATTTACTTATGTAAATATATATATATAAAGAAAAGCTGACCAACTGGTCTATCAACGCACAGCTCAATCTACTGGACGGATAGCAATTATGACGTAGATATCCGCTAAGAAAAGATTTTTGAAAATACAATCCCTAGGGCGGTAAAATAGGGGTTTTAAATTTGTGTAGTCCACGCGGACGAAGTCGCAGGAATAAGCTAGTGTACTTATAAGAGTGTTTACATTAGTAAATTTGTCGTAAGTTAATCACGTAAGCTACTTACATGAGTGAACTTATAGGTTTAATGGCGGCTTTAAAGAAGTTTTCTAATTACTTTGTTGGAAACTTTTCAATACTTGGCCGAAATTGTCTAAATTATTTTGTTAATCAATGTGGCTACAGTACGCGGCAGAAAGTAATGTACATCGACCTTTAGAAAAAGATAGCAGATTAGTAGAGCATTGTCTCTGTCGTTGAAAACGTCATATAGGTATAAGTGACAAAGACAACGCTCTACAAAGCCGAAATGTTATTCTGAAGGCCGTGTACATTACTTTCTGCCACGTACTGTAATTCGTTGTACATAATCACTATTCTAAATTGACAGGTCTAAATCTAGTGCAATCTTTTTTTGATGAAAGAGATAGCGATATATTTAGAGTGATTAAATCTGTTATCATTTTAGTTTAGAGATTGTGACAAATAGACTAGCCACTTGTGTCGTTAATGTGACTAAAAATTTCCAAAATTATTTAGTTGTCTTTATGATTTTAAACTTTAAAAAATATGGAGTAGTGTAAAATGATTTTTCAAAAATTGAATTATATGTAGGTACATATAAGTAATTTTGTCTAAAATTGACGTTATGAATGGATTTCATTTGGCTTATTACTCGAATTAAGATTAAAAAAATACTCCTAGATGGAATAATAATTTTTTATTTAAAATTTATATTAGAAGTAATTACGATTAGATTTTTTGATGATATGCATAATATTTGACCAGCTTGCGTTTTACCATTTTATATTCATTGCATTCTCATGAGGCTAAAATAGCTACTGTGACTAACAGTTAACTAATTATTTTAATGCTTTCAATTATTTTTATTTATTTTAAATTTAATTTTTGTATTTTCTTCTTTTAATGTTTTTTTGTGATACATTATCTACAAGAAGTAATTTTTCTGTTTTTAACTAGCGAATTAAATCTCAACGAATAAATGTATCGTAGCAATGGTATGTTATCTTCTATAGGAATACATTTTAATACTTTTTAGTTTAACTGAATATAAAGTCATAGTTTATACACAAAAACTCTTATCTTTAAGAAGATTGACTTAAACAATATGCAAAGTATGGAATTCCGCAAATTATAAGTTCAGATAATGGATACCACTTTGATTGTACAAAATTTATCTGTGAACTTGAGTTATTTATGTCTGATCTAGAGTAATCAATAAAGTATTTATCTTAGTCCATACATTGTAAATGCAACATAACTATTAAGGTTGAGGTAACTTGGTGCGTAAGTATTTAACTCATACACTCTGCGTATTTTGTGTTTGTATGTTGCGTGTATGAGCTTCATTCATACGCGCCAAGGAATCCCTACATTTTTCGAAAGGTAACAAAGTAAACAGTCCTCTAAACTATGTGTCATGGTAACAAAACGCGCGGCCACCTCGTAAGGTTCGTACCTTCGTTCGTTCGTACCACTGCCGGTGGTGGTGTTAGAGAGAGACAGCGCTATAGGATAGAGTGAGATAGATATATTAAGGTGGAGACTAACATGCCTATCTCATATTATTTAAGCATCGAGTACGGTATAGTCAAATTAATTATTATTTTAAGAAGGTGACTATGTAATTGGTATAATTGTTCTATTTCATAAAGCCCGCTCAGCCTTGGTTGTAGTATTGAGTGTACCGATAAGCGTTAACGAAACACGCGTCGCGGTCGAGACTAAGTGTCACGCATACTATAACAATGTATACTTGTACACTCACACAAATACATCCAAACGGTCTTCCTAAAATAGAATAATAAACCAATATCCGAACATACTGATGTAAGTAGGTATACCGTACCTAAGGCACGGTACGTGAAAGGTATAAGCAAATATTAAAACATGTCATGATCTGTACAGACAAGGCACAGAGGAGCAAGTAAAGCCACGCGTGCTGCGATTTACGTGGAGCATGAAGACAACCTCGTCCCGGGATCCCAACGAGATCATGGCCGAGATTAGAAAGGTACGGTTGTAGGGATTCTGTGACTATATTTTCTTTAATTTCTTATGTTATGGGCGTATTCAGGTTTCAGACCTACAAAACTAAGGACTTTTTTTTTCAATAATGTTTACCGGGAAGAATTTTGACGTTTCGTCAGTTTTTTAATTTGTAATCTCAATCTGTCATTTGCTTTACTGTTAAGTAAAACATTGTGAAGAAACCTGCGTGCCTTTTTCCTGCTCTCGACGGTGTGTGAAGTCTGCCAATACGCACTTGGCCCTCGTTGTGGATGTTGCTTGAACCCATCTCATTCTGAGAAGAAACCAGTGGTCAGTAGTGAGCCGGCGATGGGTTCAAAGTCAAAGTTAAATTATTTATTCAGAATAGGTAACATGTTATGCTTACTGATGGTCAAAATTGATAATGTATGGTGATAACTAATTACGTAGGTAAACTAAACATACCGTTGAGAAGATAAATCGTGAAAGTCAGATGAAGATTATTTGGCGATCCTTTTAGTCTATTTAGTTAGTCAAAAAAGTCTTTATAGGCTGTGGCTAGGATCTTAGCTTTTAAATCTACAGTAACGCTCTTGAACATGTTTAAGTCATAATGCCAATAATGGCGCCGATTCTGTTATCGTCTCTAAACTAAATTTAGAGTATTTGCATCTTTTGACTTTTAATATTGCTAAAACGGAACGGGATATGAATTTTCCATTTGAAGACTCTAAATTTTAGTGCACGCTACAAATTTAAACAATAGGCTCGCGACTGGCAGCTTAAGTCACGAGGCTTGATGGTTTTAAATTAAATTAAAACTGTCAAACTGTGTCTATCCATTTCATAAAGACAATGCGAATACTCTTAAATTTAGGTGCGCTCAGAATCTGTACCAACTACCAAAATGTGGTGTAATAGTGCCTATATTAAATCAAATCATTATTTATTTCTTAAAGGACAACTAAAGGACTCTTATGCTACTTCTGTGACTAAATGACGGTTCGAAATGCAGATATTCCCTTATTCAAAATTGCAGGTACTAGACGCGAACAATTGTGACTACGAACAGCGCGAGCGGTTCCTTTTGCTGTGCGTGCACGGAGATCCCAATGCGGACTCCTTGGTTCAGTGGGAGATAGAGGTGTGCAAGCTCCCGCGACTCTCGCTCAACGGAGTGCGCTTTAAGAGAATATCTGGTAAGATTACTCACGTTCACACACTCACACTCATCTACTCACACTCATCCACTGCGCTTTAAGAGAATATCTGGTAAGATTACTCACGTTCACACACTCACACTCATCTACTCACACTCATCTACTCACAATCATCCACTCACACTCACACTCACAACGCGTCTGAAGTAAGTATGGGAAAGTCAATGCCGTCTAACTATCAACTGCAACCCAACTAGCAGTCACGTGTTGAAAAGATATGCTGCAGTATTAGTACAACAAAATCTATTGAAAGTATTTTATCCACTAAAACATCATAATCTTCTATTCTTAGTAATTAAAATGTCTCATTTTATCTCCTGCCTGCCTGCCTGAGAGTTCTCCATAATGTTCTCAAAGGTGCGTAAAGTCTACCAATCCGCACATGGCCAGCGTGGTAGACTATAGCCAAAACCCTTCTCATTCCGAGAGGAGACCCGGGCTCTGTAGTGAGCCGGCGATGGGTTGATCATAATGATGAGGATGATTTCATTTTCCAGGTACTAGCATCGGCTTCAAGAACATTGCATCAAAGATCGCAAACGAACTCAAGCTGTGACTGCCCGGGAGCGTCCCGCGCCGCCGCCGCCGCCGCCCCCGCCCGCCCTCCCCCTCGGACGATGACCTCACCCCGCCAGCGCCGCCCCCGCCGCCTAGGTCAGACAGCCTTCGCCTTTCAGCCGAAGACATGGTCTTAGTCGCCAACGCTGGACTTCGTACCTCATCTGGAGCACTAGCGCACTATCTAACCGCATATACTCCTGAGAGTTTAGCTCGCAGCGATTATCTACGCCCACCTTTATCGCCTGCGAGGATACAACCACGCTCATCCCTATCACTGAGAGTCGACAGCGTGGATAGCGAGCGTCTTGAATACCGCATAGTTCACACGTCGAGCGTACATTTGTTGAAACGGCAAGGTCGAGTTCGATCGCCGGTGTCGCCGCCCGCTTGCGACTGTTTACCCATTGATCCGATACCCCCACCGGAGTTGTTCGATTTTTGAATTTTAAAACGCTATTATTTACGCCCCCGACGATACAACCACGTTCATCCCTATCATTAAGAGTGACAGCATGGTACAGTTCGCGACAAAAGTCGACATGGAAATCGGGCTATGAGGTGATTCGTGGAGGGGGTGGACGCCCCCACACCTTCACAGTGTAGTCCGTACACGCACACTCCGCATCGACAGCGTTTATCGATTTCGTTGTTACTTATAGTTTTGTGTATTGAAAATGACTTCGGTTGCCTCTTCTGCGTCACTTGTCAAAATAAAAGTATTAGAAAATTGTGGCATTGAACGGAACAATAATAATTGTTATGGTAAAGTAAGTAAGTAAAGTAAAATATTCTGTATTGTACACCAAGACCAAAACAATAGAAATATAACAAGGATGTTTGCAATTACAATAGGCGCCCTTATCGCTAAAAATGGTGTGGCACCATTGGCGAACATTCGGCAAATCTTCGGCGAACATTCGTTGGTAGGGCCAGCGTCAATCGTAAAATTTATCGCAAAACATTCGCCAAACTTGTTGAGGCGGCAGTTTCGCCCGCATCAAAGGAAAGGAAATTCGCTGTAGGTAAATTCGCCAAACATTCGCCGAATCCCGAATGTGGTGGCTCCACTGGCAACTGGCTAGAAGATTTGCCGTTTGGCGAACTTTCGCCAAACTAGACCAAACGTAAAACTCCATTATAAATAAAGCATCTCCATTATAAATAACCTGTCAACTGTCAATCAGACATTGGATAAGCCTGTGTTTTACACTGGCATATCGAAAAGAACTATGTCCAGAATAAAATCCGAATCAAAATCAGTAGGACCAGATTAAAAACTTTCACAAAATTATTCAAATAAAGTGTTTGTAGCGATGCACGATGTTAGTAAAGTTCATATGATTTTGATTGTGATGAATAAAATATTACTTAAATAAAAAGGTAGTAATAATTATTTTGTGCAATACAGCTCGCACAGCACTGCGGTCTAAAGTGAAACAAACGCTTCTCTTTCTTTCGCGTAAACTCTTATATCTTATAACTCTCTCTCTCTTTTATGAAATCGAAGCCTGTCGAGAACTCTCTATTCACTAGTTTGTCGCAGCTATCTAAAAAAACACACACTCGCACATAGCCAAGAGATCTCAAAACTCCCTACTACACCCTCGCTTCTCGTTGCTCGCCAACTTGGTTCTAGTGTTTAGCTCAACTTGTTTCTCGCTAATCGTCGGTGGTCGGACAGCTGCCTTATGAAAAATATTCGCCGTGTGGGTTCGGGTCAGTTCAATTTTAAAACTAATATTAAAAATACAAACAATAGGTATCTATGCATATAACGTGGCGGAAATATCTACGCACTTCGCTGGAATGCGCTTCCCCTCAGCTCGCCTGTTTTCGCCTATCCAGTACCGGTGCCAACGCGAGCGCGTTGCATGACGTCACTAAACTAGGTTCGCAAATATTTCCGCTGGCTTATACTATCACTTTTATAAGTCGCATTGGAAAAATTCATTTGCGCAGATAAGCGCAACCTAATGCCAACTAAAACCGAATGTACACCAATGAAACACGAACTTATTGCTCGACGTTAAGACTTTGAACACAAGAACAACAGAGTCTCCTTGCTATCCCACTTATGCGTACAATGCATGGCGCATAGGCAACAACCAATAGCGGACAGACGCGCATTATGATTGGCTGAGGTATTTTCTCGCCATACAAAAATAAGATTTCTGCGCAAGTACATCGGCGTACTTTTATACATAAATGGTAGTACTGTACCGCTTGACTGAGACGGTTCGTGAGGTCGGGTCCGGACAGCGACGTTGAATTCCTGTATTTTTTACACTACTGCCCAAAAAAGAAGGGTTACGTTTTGAGGGTTCATAGGAATTTATGTGATTTTCTTTATTCCATCATAATTTTCCGATTTGGATGTATATGGTATTGTATAAGAATCCTTACATCATACAGAGTGACACTGGCTATAATTTTTTTGAAAAATTCAATATGGCTGATGTATGGGCCATTTTCAATTTTTTATTAGGGTTCCGTACCTCAAAAGGAAAAACGGAACCCTTATAGGATCACTTTGTTGTCTGTCTGTCTGTCAAGAAACCAACAGGGTACTTCCCGTTGACCTAGAACCATGAAATTTGGCAGGTAGGTAGATCTTATAGCTGACATTTGGGGAAAAATCTGAAAACCGTGAATTTAGGGTTAGATGACACAAAAAAAAATTGTGGTCATGAACTAATAATTAGTATTTTATTTAGAGTGACTATATCAAGTGGGATATCATATGAAAGGTCTTCACCTGCGCATTCTTAAACAGATTTTTATTTATTTTTATGCATCATAGTTTTTGAATTATCGTACAAAATGTCGAAAAAATACGACTGTAGTACGGAACCCTCATTGCGCGAGCCTGACTCACACTTGGCCGGTTTTCTTGACAGGGCAGACTGTTTTTTCTTTTTTGAGCTTGTTACGTCAATTGTCAACTAACCAATCCGCCCCCCTACCTCACTAGTGGTCTTAGTGAAGCGGTATACCGATAGCCGTACTACCTTCAGTACTGAGTTAACATACATATCACCAATTTCGTCACTGGCAGTAAGCGAGACCATGGCCGAATGGTCAAGGCATCGGGTGCGAACCCAGAAGATCCAGATTCGATTACTGCCGGTCACGCAATTTTTGATATGTATTTAAAATTATTTATGTTACGGATGTTTTTCTATTTCAGTAAAAAGACTATATATACTATAGTGTACTGGTTTTTTTACTTGAAATTTCATTAGTGTAATAGCAATAATAATAAATTGTTTTAAGCTGATTTGGTTCTAAGTTGATTGTGCAAAAATCTTATACTTATCTGACGTTTAGTCATGAAAAAATCGTGTCGTCTCTTTTCGCAGTTATCATTGTGAAAAAGGATAGCAATACTTTTAATCCGGACATTTTTGCTCTGGATTTGTGTACAAGCAAATTATCACCAACGTCTTAACTCTTAAATTATAAAATTTAAATTTTACACTTTGATATCGTTTAAATGAAATAAAAATAAGGTTTTTTTTTAAATCATTAAATATGTAAATATGTCATGTCAAGGTTAATTTTATCGATGTGATGTTGCCAGACTTAATATATACAATGTGTTTTATACATTTCGGGACAGGGCAATTCGTATTTTTTCACGTGGCAAGCTTTTCAAAGCGATGTCAAATTAAAAAAAATGGAATTTAAGATGACATAGCTGTTATTATTTAAAGTCAAGGACGTAAAAATAAGGAAAAGAGATGTGCCAAGGTGCAGATGATTCTCAAAATTACGATGTCTATGTAAAACGAAAAGTTTTACCAAAAATAGTTCAGCCGACATATTCGATGAAGCTGAATTTCAAATTGTTTAGTTAAATATAACCCGCTCTCAAATTGCAATGCCTCGTTTATTTTGTATAAATAAATAAATAATAATTAAACTTCTTAATATTATCGTGTCTTTTACGGTTTTTTTGCTATAATTCATTCATGTTATAAAAATATTCACACATTTTTATCAGTTTCGTTGTCTGACGAATTTATACGGCCAATTTTGGTCAGTTTTATGGTTTAAAGTATGTTATTAAAATTAATATGTTAGTTAAGTAGTCATCTTTATGATTCACAATTAATTAAATAGTCAGTTTTATGGTTTCATCTCAGTAAATTGATCAGTCGTATGATTTATAATGAATTGATTGGTCTGATATACAGTTTACGCGCAGTTTTACAGTAGGTTGGGTTTACCCAGCTTCAGTTTACATGCAGTTAATAGGGTATTTGACTCCAATTTTTTATTACTTTAACTAGGATAAAAAAAATGACGTAAACTGAAAAACTAATTAAATCGATCAAATAACAAAAAAGTTGTAAGCATTTAAATAGTTCTGATTAGACAGAGATAGCGATATAGCATTTTGACGTCACACCTCACTAATGCCATATAGTAGCTTCGTGCGGTTTCATACAAATTTTCGTTTTGCGAGAAAGGGATTGAAGACCCTCCCACTCCAAAATTAAAATGCCTGTAACTTTGTAAATCTTTGTTGGATTTTAATTTTTTTTTACAGCGTACGTCATTATTTTTATCCTAGTTTATAATAAAGTAATAATATTTATCAAATTCAAAAGTAGGAAAATACCCAATTGGTCACGGATTAAAATGACTATTGAGTGAATATATTCTTAACAGGAATGAACTATATTGTAGTTAAGTGGCGGCTACATAGTGTTGTATTAAGTGGAATGTTAAATTTATATGATTTTTTAGATAATTTTGACAATAATCATATTGTTTTTCATTTATGACCAATTAACCTTCATAAGTTTTCCAGTTCTAAGTAGTTTTTTAAAAAGACATTTATTTATGTATTTATGTATTTTATAAAATATGTAAACGTTCGATTTAATACATACCGTGTAGCCGATATTTGTGCTATTCGCTTACATATATTATTATTATTAATTTACTTATTATTATGAATGTAATAATGTACAAAGTTGAAAAAGTGAGTTTGCGCTCAAGAATACAAGTTAGCTTAGTGATTAATTAATTAATTAATTTCTTTCCAATTGAATGACAAATATAAATAAATAAATGATTAAATTAAAATAAATTACATTAAATAAATGAATAAACCAAAACGTCTGTCGTTGTATTACGATTCACGCAAATGTAATACTGTGTCATTTTGTATGGAACACTATCGTGCTGTTATTTTGAAATTAAGTACCGCTTAAATAAATTAAGGTGTTTGGAAATCTGTCGATCTGAGTTGCCATTTTCTGAAACTGTGTTTTTAGACGGTTTTCGGAGATTTTGGATTTTGTTTAAGATTCCATGTTGATTCATTGATATCATTTTTTTGCTATTCTTCCTTAGATTTTAAATCGTTGGGTAGACTTAACAAAAAGATGTGGATCAATAGATTAAACGTGGATAGAAACATTTAGACTAATTAATTAAAAAAAATTAAAAACCAGTATCCCAATAAAAATCTCCGAAACCTTTTTTAAATTAAACACTTTATGTACTGTTTTTAGTAAAAGTAATTAAAAACAAGCCCAGTAATAAAATGTTGTATGGGACTATTAATTAATTAAGTCACCTTTAATTTTAGGGAAAGGATAGTGAATTGTTAAAAAATGTTTTCAAATACAAAACGTCACAAATGACAAGTTTTTGAGACAGTACCACAGTTCACGACTTAGAACGTCTAACAAAACGGCGAAGCTTCGATGTCACTGGCAGGCGTCAAATGTTACTACATTTGACGCAGGTAGCCCTATCTTTCTTTGAGTTTACGTCACCATAGCCTAATATTTGACATATCGTCGATTAAAGATCAAACTGAAAGTTCGCTCACTCTAGTTCACTCTGACAATACTGTGACAAGTAAAAATGTAATGTAACTAATTAATTTATAGTCTCATATCTCAAAAATATATTTTAGGAAATGGCAATTGAGATAATATAAAGATGGATTGTAAAAATATGTGCATTGTGACGCCGTTACGCAATGTTGCTATTGCAAATAATTTTTGAATTAAATAAAAATTGGTAGCAAAATTCTACCACTGTTAAATTTATTTTTGTCATGGCAACATTGGTAGCGTCAGCAAGTGTGTCAGTAAAATAAAAAATGGTATCACGCGGTCGCCCACTACAGTTGTCTCTTTCTAATTATAAGGCTGAATTAGAAAGTGTCAAAAATGTTCTATTCGTATTCTAACGGATCGGACACTCGATCTAGACGCATAATAGGGTAATAACCACACAAAAAAAATTTTAGGTGTGTAACGTAATTGTGATCAAAGTATTATGAACTTTGTAGTCATATAGCAATAATGTTCATTATTGATTACGTGTCAAATTTTTAATTATCACCATGTTATTCGTAAATGTATCAGCCTTTTATTTGTGATTAGTTTTTTTTTTGAGATTTGGTGTGGTGCTTTCTCTTTGTAATATTTGTGTGTGAACTTTCGCATACTTACTAGGTATAATATTCCGAGAGACGGTGGAAAATATTAAAGGGGTGCTTGATAAAATCTGGATGTCTGTAATATGGTTCCTCTACCTTCCCTGACTGTGGTAAACTATTTTAAGTTAATGTTATCTAATATACTAATTATTGAATGCAGGAAAAATAATTCTTCTCTGTCAACTGACAGACAGTGACCTTGACAAATCGCCGGCCACCGTCTAGTTCTATAGTTTTAGTGCGTATTTATATTTTGTTGACCATTCGTTCACCTATATCATCAGTCTTAGAGATACTAAGTTCCTAGCGACTAGTGTGCAACAGCCCTTTCATTCGCCTATATTTTCAGTCTTCTACATACTAAGTAGCTATCGACCAGTTATGCGGAACAGCTCTTATGACGAAGTAATAATGACACTATCATCATCCATTATGCATGTATATTTAAGGCAACGTTAAGACTTTCTATCTTTGACTTCATAAGGTCACTCAAAAGACCTATTTATAAATCGAAAGACCAAGCATGTGTGCTGCCATCCAGTCTTTTAACGTTTATCAATCACCCATTAAAAAAATTCCACAAGCTCTCGGCTCATAATATAAATATTAAAATAGGCATGTATGTATGAATGTGTGCGAGTGCGGCGATCGCGTTTGTCTCTTTTTCTATTATCTAATTAAGCGTAGTGTTATACTTTTACAAGAAATCACAAATCTGATGTTTCGGCCCTTGACTTTCAGGTTGAGGTCTATAGAGCGTACTTTGGGATTGCTCAGACTTTATTTAGAGTTAAAGCGAGACAGATTTATGTCAGAGACATAAATCCGTCTCATGTTAATCGTGTCTGAAGTCTGAGCAAAGTCAATATGTGCTCTACAGATTTCAGCCTCAGTCGCGACTATAGTTAAAATAATATCACGTTTAAATAAATATATACACTGCAATCAAAATAAGAATAGAAACGTCAATGACCTGTCAAATGTCAGTGGGAAAATTTTGCATGCGTTTTTATACATTACCCAAGGCGGAAATTTATAGAACGAACTTTGTTTTTGCTCAGACTTTACTCAGAGTTGAATCGAGACAGACCTATATGACACAATAATGTATCTTGACTATTAACGAGACAGATTTTTGTCTCATATCAGTCTGATTCAACTCTGACTAAAGTCAAAGGAGGTATGCTCTATAGATATCAGTCTTACAAAATTGATTGAAGGTTTTAAAAATAATTTCACCTCACACGTCACAATATGGCGTAGAGTCGTTCCTATTCTTATTTGAACCGCATAGTACAATAACAGGCACCGTTGGCGGTTTCGCTCTAACTTCACTGACAGATGTAATAATGTTGGTAACACTAAGTTGTACCTAAGTGAATTTCGCGGAGGGCATAAAAATGAGTCTGTTAGCATTTGAATAGGGTAATAAATGTTGATCAATTAAAGTAATACCATTTTCATCAACTATAATTTTTTTTCTAAAGTGCAACACTTTTTCGAACTCTACCAACCAACAAAATTTACCAATGCTACCAATTTTTTTTTACTAATAGTTCTATCTTTTTCCCTTCTTTCCCCGTAGGGATTGGCTTGATTTTTAGTCCTGTCAATTTAATTCAACTTTGTATTATATACCAAAAGCTAATGGTATAAAAGGAATAGTTTTTATTATACTTTAATGTGAACCGGCTTACCACCAAACGGATTTTTATCAATTTACTAAACCAATGATAAAATACATAATTATAAATTATTGTATTTTCTGAACAGTTTTGGTTTCAAGTGTTGCCATACTGCCAAATAATTTTCAATTTAAGTAAGTAATGAATTTTTAATGTTAATAACAATAATATTATAATCAAATTTTGTAAAGTGAGTTTAAGGCCTGAGTAAGGTGTGTTTTATTAACTTCCTCACATTTAGCAACTACTGTTATTATCAATATCATGTTGTAATAATATTCATTATTGGCTGATTTTTTGTTGTCCTAAATGCAACTGTGCATTCTAGCCAATGGTGAGAGGGTGTCGGCCAATCATAGGTGATTGCGATTGTCACATTAGCAGTCAATCTACCGCGATAGGCCCGCAGATTATTTGTATCGCGATTCACTCAGGTCTTAACGGAGTAGGCTAAGATCTATAAAGCGTACTTTGACTTTGCTCAGACTTAAGATTTAAACAGAGACAGAGTCTTTTCTCTGAATTTATGTCAGGCTGATGTTTCGTTTACTCGTCATCGTTGTGGTAACAAGACAGATTTGTGTCAGAGATATAACTCTGTCTCGTTTTGCTCAGACTTTACTAAGAGTTAAAATGAAACAGAGTTCTGTCTCAGAAATAAGTTGGTCTCGTTTTAATTCTAAATAAAGTCTGTGCAAAGACATAGTACGTTTTATAGATCTCGGCAGTAGACTAATGCGACAAGTCGGGCCGAAATACATAAACAAATAATAACGTTTACATACTGTAGTTATATATATTTATATATACGAGCTTTGGTTATATTATGATTTACTGTTTAGTGTAGACGACCGCTGCCAGGGAGGTCGACGTGCGCAGTTTGTGAGATATTCAAGTGGAAATAAATTTTATTTTTAATTCCAAACGTGTGGTTTTATTTTTATATCATAACTAGCTGATGCCCGCGGCTTCGTCCGCGTGGAATTAGGTTTTTAAAAATCCCGTGGAAACTCTTTGATTTTCCCGGATAAAAAGTAGCCAATGTCACTCTCCAGGTCTTTATCTATACCCATGCAAAAAATCACGTCAATCCGTTGCACCGTTGCGACGTGATTGAAGTACAAACCAACAAACAAACACACTTTCGCATTTATAATAAGGGTACTGATTTTTATAGTAAGGAAAACTCGCTGGCTTAGTTTAGCTCTCTTTGTAGTTCGCGATGTGAACCGAAGTATGGATAGAGGTATAGCGACATGAGCGAAGCGAAACAAACTTACAGTCATCATCATCATCAACCGATAGACGTCCACTGCTGGACATAAGTCTCTCGTAGGGACTTCCACACGCCACGGTCTTGCGCCGCCTGAATCCTGCGACTCGTCTAATCTCGTCCGTCCACCTAGTGGGGGTCTTCCGGTGCGAGGTTGCCATTCCAGCACCTTGGGACACCAACGTCTATCGGTACTTACAAGTTACAGTATGCGGCCGAAAGTGATGAACATCGGCCTCTTGAATGATATTTCAGGTTTGTAGAGCGTTGTCTCTGTCACTCATACCCATATGACGTTTTGTCGGACTCGATGACCGAGACAGTGCAATACAAATCTACTATCTCCTTCTAAAGATCGATGTTCATCACTTTTGGCCGCGTACTGTAGTTTCGTTTCGTTTCACTTCCGGTTTGGCCTGCGCTTAGAGTTAGACTAACGGCGGTTACGCACTCAACCGATTCTAGTCCGTGAAAATAAGTTCCATTTTAATCGACTTCAAAAAAAGGAGGAGGTTCTCAATTCGACTGTTTTTTGTTGTTGTATGTTTGTTACGCGATTACTCCGTCAATTATGGACCGATTTTAATGATTCTTTTTTTGTTTGGTAGGTCGTACTTGAGAGGTGGTCCTATTTTACTTTGGTGAAGATCTGATGAATATCTACGGAGATGGAGAACAGAACTCCTCAATAGATAAGAGTAAATTGCTCGTGATCAGTGTAACAGCTTAGTAAACAGTAGGTTTTTGACCAGGCATATCATATTTTAGTACGATGGGGCCACTAAAAATTAAAAAAAAAAAAAACAAAAAAAAAAACCGACTTCAATAACCACCAACACTATAAATTAAAAAATAATTTTAATATTACTATAGAACTACAATAACTCTTGTATACATAATATATTGGGTAATAAATTAAATTCTTTTTTACTTTTTAGTGTTGGTGGTTATTGAAGTCGGTTTTTTTTAAAAAAAAAATTATTGTTTTTAAACCGACTTCTGTATGGTAGCTTATGACATATGTCGTAGATAATCGCTGGTATTCTCACGGATGACAGATAGAACTCGGACGACGCAAGTGCAGTGCGTAATCGCTGTAAGCCAATAAATTACTGAGAGTTAGCCAAGTGGAAGATTTGGGTGAAAAAAAAAACTAAATATAACTTCGTAACGTATAATCGGCTGTATATTTTCAACAAAAATCAACTATACAATATTAGGTAGGTAAGTAATTTATTACTGAATAACAAAACAAAGTTAGTATAGGTATTATTATCTTTGAATACCTAAACATTGGCTATGGCTACTTGACTGGTTTTAAATAACAAAAAAAATTAAAAATACTTCAGGATCCCTAAAATACTTCTAAATTAAATAAAATCTACTTAACCAAGTGTATATTGAAATAATATTCTACAATTAATATGATCTTGTAGTATATTATTCTCTATTAAGTATTTAAAACAAATTGTACAACAAACTTAACACCTAAAATAATTTAACAAATTACGATTTTAGCCTAATTAGATGGCTAAGTAATAAGTACCTACTTAATACCAAAAAGTAAAGTTTAAAGCTATGATACATTTTAAGATGGTTTTTAAAGCCCATTGGTTGCCGCCTGAAGCCCTTACAGGTTTAGCGTCGAAACGCTTTTCAAATTCTATACCTAAACGTTGGTGAAGTGTAAAATCTCACACTAAGGGCGGTTACGCACTCATCCGATCCGAGTCCGTGAAAATACGTCCCGAAGTCATAGAACTATTTGTATGGCAGCTTATGACATAAATGACGTACATATTTTTTATATCCGTATTTTCACGGATTTAGATCGGATGAGTGCTTGATTGCTAGGGCACAGAATGATCTCTTTTTCAGCAGCGGTTTCAACGACATACAGTGGAGGGCGGGGTGGGAGCGGGGCAATGATAATTGATACACATTCATTTATAAGGTGCCGTCCAGATTCTCGGCAGGGTGATTCGCTAACTCAGTGATCAACACTGAATGATAGCCACCGAGCTCATTGGATATTTATTTTTAATCCATTGAAGGTTTTCTATCGCTGTCAAATGAGCTCGGTGGTTATCATTTATTGTTGATCACTGAGTTAGCGAATCACTCCGCCGTGCCTGGACGAAACGACTATTATGATGTAAGCGGATGATAGCATGGCAACATAACGTTAAAGCGGATATGCCTACTGCAATACTGTATCATCGCCCCGCTACGGTTACCGCCCCGCCCGCCGCTGTTATCGAAGACACAGCCTAGGTAGATTTAAACGTTCGCACGAGTGCCGAGGGGCACCGCGGGACGGGGCTTGAGCTGCCTGTACACGCTTCGTACCTTTGGCTCCGGTTCCGTCTCGCAATTACGCAGCTGCTAAGGTAAGTATATTGATGATAACAGTGAGTAGCGAGATAGGACGTGATGCAAACATGTGAATGCACAGCAAGCAGCTTAGGCGCGGGACATACGTACATACAAGAGGCGATGATTGCGGACGCGGCAAGCAATACAGGCGCCTCGTCTGTGTGCCGCGGCGTCTTACACGGTACACGCCGTCGCTTAGTCGTCTTATACATTTTGTATGAAATAATACGAAAGAAGAGGCGCATCACGCCCGCGACCGTTGCCTCTTGTGTATATCCCTCGTCTAAGCTACTTATGCATTTACACCTTTGGCGTTGTCCTAATACAACGCGATTAAGCGATTAACGCGAGCATGCGATGCGACCATCGAATGCTTACGTTAAATAGCTAGAACGCGAATAAGTGATCATCGCGTGAATTCTAATTAGGACACCTGTTCGAGATCAGTATGTTTGATCGCACGTTTGTAAAACTCTCGCGAACTTGCGATCATCGTCCACTCACGTTGTATTAGGACAACGGCGGCAACGCCTAATTTATACCATCGAGATGTAGGTACACATATTATATTACGTTTGTTTACTTCGTCTTAGTCACAATGCCCTAGTCCTGTGGTTTTTCAGTCTGATTTTTAATTCAAATCATTTTATGAGGTTTGTAGCCTTTAGTATTTTGCTACCATTTTATAATCATAGTTTAGAATAATAACCAGACTAATTATTATTGAAAAGAAAATAAGTATTTAACGTAAATATTAGTCTAAATTCAATACTTTCGCGCGTGTCCTAATAAATATATTGTACTCCTAGGCAGACTTACATATGAATCCTACACGAGATTACATTTTATCATGTTAAGTAACGGATTATAAGTTATCTTACAACTGTTCCTTATTTTTATTTATAGGCAATCCATCTAAACCAATCTCTGGACTAGGTATGAGAGGAGGTTTGAAACCGTATTCTATCCTCAAATTGGTAACTTTAGGCGTTCTATCAGTTCTTCTTAGTCTTTCAGTGTAATCTCTGTTCTTTTCCCATTGGTCATTGTAATTTCTTATAGGTACAGGTCCGTAATAATTGGAGTTTCCTTTATTAAGCGAATTTGCGGATATTTGTTGATTTTTATTGTGTAAACTTGCATTTGAGTATTGGTAAGATGACGCGTACTGGTTCCCCCATTTATCCGAGTAAACTGGCGTAACATTTTGTAAGTTCTTCAAAATCTGAGCATTTGCGAGCTGTATTTGATAATTCCTTTGCGATTCAGCGTGCTGTTGTGTGCTTAAATCGTTATTTTGTACGTAACTTGGTAACGGTTGCTTGTATTGTTCTTGATTGTATCTTATATAATTTGCTACATTTGCTAGAGTATCTTGGTTGATACCGTAAGTGTAAATCGTCTGTTTCTCCACTTTTTCAAACGGGTATGGAACGTCTGGCTTTTGTACGTTACTCCCGACTGGATAAGGAACTTTAACCTCAATTGGAATATGAACAGGGTACGGAACTTTTCTCTCTACAATTCTGTCAACAGGATACGGCACTCTTTTCTCTACTGGATAAGGTTTGTCCACGTATTTCGTAATAACTACTGGCTTCTCGATGATTTTTTCAACTACAGTTTTTACTGGATAGGGGACTTTTACAGGAACTTTTCTCTCGACAACTCGTTGCACTGTAACAGGATACGGAACTTTCTTCTCAACGATGCGATCTACTGGATAAGGTTTTGGAACGTGTACATGAACCGGCACTGGTATCCTTTTCTCAACGGGATAAGGAACGGGAACTTTGACTTCGTGCCGAACTGGGTAAGGAACTTGTTTCTCTACAGGATAAGGCACTGGAACTTCTTTCTCGACAATTTTCTCCACAGGGACAGGTCTTTCCACTGGGACAGCAACTGGCACAGGAGTTTCAATATGAACTGGGTATAAAACTTTCTTCTCTACAGGAACTTGGATACCGATAGGTATTCCCACAGGAGTTGGGATAGGTATAGGATGGACATATTCTTTTTCAACAACCTTTTCTATCGGGTAAGGAACGTGTACAGGACGATCGACATACACTTTATGTTCTACAGGATATGGCACTCGTACTTCTACAGGATAAGGTTGGAGTACTTCAACGGGATATGGCTTGTCCACATATTTGGTAACTTCCACAGGTTTTTCGACTATCCTTTCATAATGCACTGGAACGGGAACTGGCCTGTCTACCGGCACATGTTTGACTACCTCCACTGGTTCCGGATAAGGAACTTTCTTCTCAATAAAACGATCTACATATGTAGTCACTGGTACTTGTTTTTCAATTATTATAGGCTGAATTATATTCCTATTATTTTCTGAATTATAGTAGTTTGCATATCCATTACTGTTGCTATTTGCGTGTACCTGTACTTCTGATCGAATATTTTCGCTAGGTTCTAATGTTTCCTTTAAATCATCACCGTTATTATTTTCATAAAAATCTGAGTTTTGGTTTTCTTGATTACGATTATACTGCACATTTTTATTCGAATCAAAATTCTGCAAGTACTTTTGATATATAGATTTATATACTCCGAATGGATTTTCTTTATTATTTCTTCCTTCATCTAAATACTCGTGGTATTCGACGTCATTTATATGTGTTATCTCTACGGGTAGAGATTCCTGAATTTCTACTGTTGTTTTTTCATTTTCTGGATTTTCAACGGCTTTTTCTATAAATTCACTATCAGAAACTTCATGATCGTCAACTGTATTAAAAATCTCTGAACTGTTTGAGTTTAATAACCTCAAAGCAACTGTTATGGGTGTTAAGTAGTTTTGACTTATAGGCCTTGGAGTTATGTTAACCAAATCTTCACCTGATTTATTTTCTTCATTTTTATCCATATTATTTTCATCTAAACTGTTTCTAACGCCAACTATTTCATATCCATCTCGTATGTATGGTACCATAGTTGATACTAGATTATTAACAATTTGTTGCTTATAATTACCGTATTTAGGATCAGCAACAATTATCGGAGAGGAAAATTTATAATCGTTATTAGTTGTTTCATAAGATTGTTCTCTGAAATTATGTTTGGGATGTTCTACTCTACTATCGACTATATTTCCGAACTTTGCTGAGACAGTTATTCTGCTTCTTGGCTTAGCTTGTTTCTGTCCATTATAAACAATGTTTTTGGAATTTAACCGACGTTTAGGTTTGATATAGTCATCACCATAACCGGTAAAACCTCTTTCTGCTGCGTGATTAATTCTCAGAAGATCCTCATTTGATATAAGATCCTGAGTAGAAGCAACCAGTCTTGATATACCTTCTTCTTCAGTAAAACTTACAGGTTTAGAAGTTGTACTGTGATTAATTTCTGTAGAATAATAATATCTTTCACTCCGATCATCCGGTCGATCAATTTTATAATTGTTGGACCCTTGATTTGTCTGCTTATTATACTCTCGATCACCAAAATTACCATGAACACTAAATTCTTTATATGAAGGCTTACTAGTGCTAAAATTAATATCTTTTTGTAGATTATGTACATGTCTACCTTGCAAATTATTATTATCATTTAGATCATCGTTCGGGCAATTATGATCTTTAAACACACGCACTACTGGTCCATTCTCTTTGGTTTCAATTATTTCTTCATTATTTCCTGAAGTTTCCCTAGTATTCGATAGGGTTTCTTGTTTATTCCCTGTATTCTGTCTATCGTCTCTTGTATGTTCTCCGTTTAGTTTATAAAACGAGGGCGTTGGATCAGGGCTCTCAGCGAAATAAAAGTTATGTACAGGATTGTTAGGGATGACTTGGAAGAAATGATTTTGTACAGGATACTGTCCTCGAAGAAGGAGTAACTGTACAGGGGTACCATCTTGTAAATCGGTTTCTCGTGATGCTTGCGTTCCGTTGTTCGAGTCTTGTTGGTTGAACAATTGTGGTGGTATCTGGAATAACAAAGTAATTTGGATTTTAGAATAATTAAATGTTTACTATATCAACTGGTTCTTTAGTGGAAGATCTCTGGCGTAGCGGCACAAATAAGTTCTAGGTAATACGTATAAGGTTCTACTAGACTAGACCCATGGTTAATAGTCAATATTAATAGGCCCTCGTAAGAATTTCGCAAGATAATATTATGTACTTGATAAGTGTTATGAAAATAATGTGAAAGTGTGAATATCACACCTATATTATAAATGCAAAAGTGTGTTTGTTTGTTGGTTTGTCCTTCAATCACGCCGCAATGGAGCAACGGACTGACGTGATTTTTGGCATGTAAAGGCCTAGGGGGTGACAGAAGACTATTTTTTATCCCGGAAAATAAAAAAATTCCCACGCGATTTTTAAATTCTAAATCCACACGGATGAAGTCGTGGGCATCAGCTAGTCTATTATAAAACGATTATCATCATCATAATCAACCCATTGCCGGCTCACTACAAAGCACGGGTCTCCTCTCAGAGTAAGAAGGGTTTTGGCCATAATCTACCACGCCGGCCAAGTGCGGATTGGCACTGGTTTTGAGAACATTATGGAGAACTCTCAGGCATGCAGGTTCTTACGATTTTTTTCTTCACCGGTTAAGCAAGCGATATATTTTAATTACTTAAAACGCACATAACTCTGAAAAGTCAGACGTACGTGCCCGGGATCGAACCCCCGACCTCCGATTAAGAGGTTAGGACACCACTAGGCTTTCACAGTTTGGAACGATCAGATGACGATGGATAATACCTATAAACCAACCTGCGAAGTTAGCTGAAGAGCGCGCTCCCCCAGCGCAAAGTTGGTGGTGTGCAGGTGGTCGTGGTCACTGGTGGTGACCGCCACGGCGCCGTGGTAGCCGCTGCCGTCCGCCACGTAGCGGACGCGCTGCTCTGCCTGGAACCAAATAGAATAGGAAGGTCTTTTATTCAAATAAAATTTTATGAATAGCCTATAACAGTCCACAGCTGGACTAAATGCTTTTCCAACGGGAGGGTTTGCCCATAATCATTACGCTCGCTGGGCAGATGCGTTGGTGATCGCAGTAGATGATATGCTGCCCGTTCTCCATTATCCCTTAGGGCGTTTGTGCACTTATCCGTATTCGGTTCATATCCGTGATTGTTCGAAGTAGTCGTCATACAAATATTGACATTCGATTTGTATTTTTTTGACGGATCCGTAAAATTACGGATGAGTGCACAAACGTCCTTAGTCGCCTACCGTCCGCGGGACGAGAAGGGGTGTTGATAACCTGTATTCTAATCTTTCTTCAGCACACGGCACCAAAAGTAAGTACCTACTTTAGAATCGTCAAATACATCTACCACTACTTAGGAATGCCTTTCCAACTGAGACTAGTAATCTATTCCCCTTGCCCCTCCAACTAAGCGTAAAGCTTAGCTATAAATAGGTACGACAGTGCAACGGGTGAGGTTTGAACCGCTGACCTTTCGAATTTCCTGATTTCGGACCTGCCCTGAAAAAGACGCATTATGTGGTAATGATTCAAGCACTATAGTATACCGTTCGGTAATATAATTTTTATCATGAAGCTCTAAGAAACACTAACCTCTGGCAACTTAACAAAGTAGTGGCCCACGGTGCCCGGCCCCGCCTGTGTCATCTGCCACCCCCATTGCACGGCAGCAGTGTTCGCAGCGATCTGTAATTCAAATGGACTCAAGTAAGATATTTTTAGGGTAGGTACCTACCTTTAAAAGAAAACAGGAATCCTAAGAGCGAACGCGCACCACGGTAAATTTCCGTTCGTTTTTCGCAAGCAAAATCTGTGAACTATAGAACTATATAGAAGCGCGTGCAATGCGGTCCACGTTTCAGCATCATAGTGTGAGGACGGGAAGGTTACTGGTTAAAAACTTTCGTTTTCAGGAATTGAGGAGTTGATTTGACTCAATTTTCCCAAAAGCTACCCAACCTGCCTGTAGTTAGCAACCTCCTGGCAAAGCCGTGTCGCCAAGCGATTCCGTTACGCTGCCTGCCGTATATAAACCAAAGGGCTAAGTATATGGGTTTAATAAAAACTGCCATAAAGCGGTATGGTAGTTTTCATTATATCTTAGACTGCATCGTCACCAGCAGGTTAGATTTTAGTAAAGGGCTGAATTGATTCTGAATAAAAAAATAAGTTACAGTTTTTGCAATTCACGAAGGCGAGTGGCTCATGCTTGTGTTTAAGTCGTATCGGTATAAGTATACGTACGTACGTTACGCACACATTCAGTGTACGTTGTACACTGAATGTGTGCGTTTGCGAGCGCTTGCTCGCGACTGATTGGTCCGACATGCACGCACACTTACGCAATGCCCGTGTATCCGACGTAACCACAAGTAAAGTCCACTCGCCTTCGTGAATTGCAAGAACTGTAATAAGTACATGCCTACCTAGTAGGTACCTACTACTAACATTAATCTAAATACCCAGCAAGTGTTGCGTAAAGTATAATTTTCTTGAGATAAATCACTAGTATCTCGTATAATTAACTATGATTAAATGTTTCAATTACAGCCTATTCCAAAGCTTAATGATCAACTGAGAATTAGTTACAGATTAATGGCTATAGTGAACTGGGATGTTACGTAACAAGTAGGGTACACACGGCTGCAAATAATGATGAAGAAAAATAATTTAAGTCACTTTTCTTTTGCGAAGAAATATTGTCTATATACAGTATACTTATATTATAAAATAGAGGAGTAAAGTTTGTAAGATTGCTTGTAAGAAATAATCTCTGGAACTACCTACTGAACCGATTTCGAAAATTCTTTCACCAGTAGAAAGCTACATTACTCCGAGTGACATCAGTAACTACCCATATTATAAATGTATAAGTGTGTTTGTTGGTTGGTTTGTTGGTTTGTCCTTCAATCACGTCGCAACAGAGCAATGGATCGACGTGATTTTTTACATGGGTATAGTTAAGGACCTAAGGAGTGACATAGGTTACTTTTTACCCCGGGATATCTAATAGTTCCCACGGGATTTTTAGAAATCTAAATCCACGCGTACGAAGTCACGGGCATCAGCTAGTAGGCTATATTTTATTTTCAAAAAAATTAGAGATCCCTACAAAAATTGTAATAAGCTACCTAATTATGGGTTGGGTCATGGACCATCTGTTTAACCCATTTTGATGAAATGTGGTACGGAGATAGCTTGTATCCGTATATCGTAGGGGACGGACCAGTTTTATCCCGGAAAATCAAGAGAGTTTAAAAAACTACTAAATCCACGCAGACGAAATGTAATCACTATCCATATTATAAATACAAAAGTGTGTTTGTTAATTGGTTTGTCGTTCATATGTTTGACATGATTTTTGCATGGGTATTGTTTAAGACGTGGAGGCGACATAGGCTACTTTTTATCGCGGAAAATCAAAGAGATTTTTAAAATCCTAAATCCACGCGAATGAAGTCGCGGGCATCAGCTGGTTATTTCGTATCAACGTACAGATTTCTTTAGACCACTGTACACTCTAACGGAGACCGAGTTCCGACTATCGGACTACAAAAAGTAGGTCTACAGTTCTACACCCACCAAAACGATGTTAAATTTTCAACGCATAATTTCATTCTAAAGTTATGCTTATGACGTAACAATAATAGTTTGAATGTTAGTTTTTTAACACGATTGGTTACGACATTTCGTCTGAAGATATAAGGTACACCTACCTATTTGAATAACATGCAATAATGTGATGAAGATTATTTACGAGTCGGTAGGTAACATGCAATGTGAGTTGTGACGGCAATGTGTTTATAAAGTGTTTATCTTAGATGGAAAAGATCATATTTTGCGAAATTGGGGTTAAACGAGTACTATGTGTACAATATACTTCACATATGTGCATTAATGTTTATTCGGCTTCGACACTGTTGCGTCTTCATCCGTGATGAGTTTGCTGTTGAAATGGTGTTTTATCATGTAGTGTCTGTATGTAGTGCTATTCTTGCGGTCCTCTATAAGCATTATTACTGCTTATAGAGCAAACAAGCTTATGCTCGCGACTTCGTCCGCGTGGACTACTGTAATATGTACGAATTGACAGTTTAAACGTAGCATGTTCATATTAGCTGTAACATAAAAATGCAACTCCTCAATATAAGTAGGTTGCCTGCACATCGGATTGAAAGAGACGTGATGCAAAATTATGTCTGTTAAGTAGTTAAGCAATACGATTAAGACAATAGTATGTAAGATTTCTTTATTGGTATTGTTAGTCCATAAGTTTGGTAGATCATAAGCCGGCTCTGAGTAAACATCTTTCACGGTTACCGCATTTTATTATTACCTACGGTCTCAACATACTTCATGGCGACCCTGCCAGGATGGATTTTGGACAGGCATGTCAAAAGATGTTGCTCAGTACGTTAACGAATGCAAACAATGCAAGTTACAAAAATATGCAAACAGACAGGTTAGAGAACCTTTAGTTATAACTTCAACGGCCAATAGTGCCTTTGAGCGTGTAAGTATGGATATTATGGGTCCTTTGCCGCGAGACGACGATGACTATAGGTATATACTTACCCTGCAGTGTGACTTATCAAAATTCGTAGAAGCTTACCCGCTACAACGCAAGGACACGGAAAGCGTAGCAAAAGCCTTCGTCAATAACTTTATTCTAAGATTTGGGAAGCCACTAGAGATCATTTCTGACCAGGGGTCTGAATTTTTATCATCCACGATGAGAGAAGTATGTGAATTACTGCATATTCAAAAATTAAATTCAACATCATACCATCATGAAACAATAGGCAGTTTAGAAAATACACACAAAAATCTTGGTTCATACCTTAGAATTCAATGCGAGAAGAATAAAAACAATTGGAGTAGTTGGTTACCCTATTGGTGTTTTAGCTTCAATACTACAGTGCACACCGAAACGAAATACACACCTTTTGAATTAGTTTTTGGTAAACAATGCTCTCTACCGAATAATTTAGAGAGTGGTATCGACCCTCTGTATAACTACGATAGTTACCCGTTAGAAATGAAATTTAGGCTCCAAAAAGCACAACATGATGCCAGAGAGAATTTAATCCAAAGTAAATTACTAAGAAAACACCAGTACGACAAGAAATGTAACCCTATAACCTATAATCAAGGCAATTTAGTTTTAATTAAGAATTTTTTGGGATAGTTAGATAGCGTGTATAAAGGCCCTTACGAAGTGGTAGAAAAAGTTGCACCAAATGTAAAAATCATTAAAAATGGAAAAGAGTATTTAGTACATAAGAATAATACAAAACTGTTTAGAATTAGTGACTAAAAAAAATTGTATGTGTTAATTATAATTTGTAACATTTGTGAATCACCTTTTTTTCAATTCCAGCGTCTAAACATTTTTTTTTTCTTTTAAGGGGAGGGGTAACCGCATACATTTTCAGGGGAGTTGTAATATGTACGAATTGACAGTTTAAACGTAGCATGTTCATATTAGCTGTAACATAAAAATGCAACTCCTCAATATAAGTAGGTTGCCTGCACATCGGATTGAAAGAGAGGTGATGCAAAATTATGTCTGTTAAGTAGTTAAGCAATACGATTAAGACAATAGTATGTAAGATTTCTTTATTGGTATTGTTAGTCCATAAGTTTGGTAGATCATAAGCCGGCTCTGAGTAAACATCTTTCACGGTTACCGCATTTTATTATTACCTACGGTCTCAACATACTTCACTACACACAAACCCCTATTTCACCCCCTAGGAGTTGAATTTTCAAAAATCCTTTTTTAGCGAATGCCTAGGTCATAATAGCTATCTGCATGCCCAGCCCGATCCGTCCAGTAGTTTGAGTTGTGCGTTGATAGATCAGTCAATCAGTCAGTCACCTTTTCCTTTTATATATTTAGATAACCCAGGACCGCCAGACGCTTCTTATTTTCTGACAAAACGTTCGGGATAGAGTAGTTAAGTGTAGTTTAATTTTACTTAACGTCATATTTATCCGCGCGGCAGAAAATATTATACATCGACCTTTAGAAAGAGATAGGGGTTTCGTAGAGCGTTGTCTCTATCGTTAAGACCTACAAAACGGCACATAGGTATGAGTGACAGAGCCAACGCACTACAAAGCCGAAATCTCATTCTAAACGTCGATGTACAATATTTCTTGCCGGCTACTGTATTTATGTAAATACGTTACTCACTTTTCTTAAAATCTGAGTACCTACCTACTGATTTAATGTCTGTTTTACAGAATTTTATTAATAATCAATTTTATCAGACACTTTCCGTCTGACGCTTAAAAGCTCGCAAAGAAATAACATAAGTACTTATCGTAATTTTTTTAAAGATAATACTCAGCAAACATACGTTAAAATTAATAGGTACCTACTCAACTTTAGGAAAAGTAAGTACACCTATCTAATATTTCTAAGTCGAAAAATAGTATCAAAGAATGCTCAATCACCCTTACACATTCGTACCTACCTACTCATAACATAGGTTCAACAATACATACATACGTAGATTCGAACACTTGATTCTAGAATATAATATAATCTAAAAACAGGTTTCAAAGGTATTCCTCAGCGTCATTCGTAAAGGGCAGTGAATGCGGGAACTTTCGTATAGGCCTATCCTACGCGGTTTTTAGGGTTCGGTATCGCCAGAGAAAAAGGAACCCTTATAGGATCACTTCGTTGTCTGTTCATCTGTCGTGTCTGTCAAGACCCGTCAAGGAATCAAAACCTATAGGGTACTTCCCGTTAGTCTAGAATCATGGCGTCAGTGAATTTCTAACAGTGCGTAAGTCGAAAAAGTCTACTTTACAGGAGTGTTGTAATAAAACTGTATGAAATATTCGTTAGCAACCCCTGATGTATAATATTTTGAAAAAAGTTTAAAATGAAGTTATTGGCGAAATAAAAGACGTTTTATAAATAAAATTTCTTTAACAATTAAGGTTTTGTCATGACTTCATCGAATCGCATGCAAAAAATGACTTATAATGCATAAAATTTAACTAACCTCACAAATTTGTATGTCACTCTCATATCAAAAATACGATTTTAGTCCTTATTTTAAAGGTGAAACGTGCTTTTGACATGACAGTTGACCCGTAGAGTTAGAATGGCGCATGAGGAGTCATTTTTACGGACTATACGCACAGTTAGAACTTCACTGACGATGGGCAGGTAGCAAAAGGAAATGGAAAAATCCGAAAACCGTGAATTTGTAGTTACATCCCAAAAAAAAAAAGAGCTATTTCTTGTACGATGGCACAGAACCCTACGTGTGCGAATTCGACTCGCACTTGACAGGTTTTTTTTCTCATCGCACCACTTTTACTTTCCAAGCTATGCGATACGCTATTTCCTTTAGACTAGTTTGAAATGACTCGATATAATGTAGCTAAGCCATGTAATATGTAATCGTCATGTAATGATAATGGTTAAGGAAATGGTTCATAATATGTTATAATGTAGTTGGTTATTACCTGAGATTTGCGGTGGTTTTAAGGGTGACCGGTGACGGTACCTCAAAGGTAACAAAAAAGTATGCCTTTTGGCGTGGAGACCTTGGGGCCAGAGGCATCTCTAGCCCTTGTGGCGCCCGTGTGCAACCAGTACCCTGGCGCCCTCTAGTCTAGTAGGAGCAGGGTCAAAATGGAATACTAACAGTTATATTTTCAAACGGAAATTCGGATGCAAATGGTGCAAATTTTAATGATGATTTTAAATGATGACGGCGTCGGCCATAACACGGGCGCAGGGTCTTTGAGAGCGCCGGCATCGACGCATCTTTGGAGGTGTCGCATAAGAGGGCGCCCGGCGCCCCCTTAGACCCGGCGCCCGTGTGCGCCGCACACCCTGCACCATAGGTAAAGACGCCTCTGCTTGGGGCCGTGGGGCCCGAGGGCTCGAGTTTTTTTCAGCGAATTTCGAAAAGGGTTATCGAGTCGAGTTACCGTTGACTAAGAATTAGTTTGGCCATCCAAAGGGGTAATGCTGCCAGCATCTTAGGTACAAATGCCTCGCTGCGCTGGTCTCGATGAGAGTTTAGATTTAATTTAATTTAATTTATATATGTGTTAATCCAAAGTATAATTTATATCTTCATTCCAAATTTCAGCCAAATCTGCGTAGTACTTTTTGCATAAAAGAATAACACACATACAAACTTTCGTTTTTATAATAATAGTGTGATGTGATTATCTGAATTCTGATTTCCAGAGAGTCTACTATTGGAACCTTCTAATCTCTATAATCTGTATTGTCAAGAAAAATGGTGAAGTTAATTTGAAAAGAAAGTGAATTTATATGTTATAGCTTTTAATAACAATATTAGATTTATTGAGTCCGATTATTTATCTGGCGGACTTTTACTTTTAATTTGGTTTATATAAGACACCTTCTCATATAGGTTTTTATCACGACTTTTCGCCATGGTACTTAAGGCGAAATGGGATATCTGGGCCGCCCGAGCGCGTAGCACGCTTTTTTTTAATATTTATATTTAAAATTCTATGTGCTCTGTTATCATAAAATAATATCGTAATCCCTTAGTGTTTAAAAAGTTGAACGTAAATACCAAATTTTATTGAAATTTGTTTTATATCAATCGAATAAAACTGGTTTTAGTAAGTAGTTTGAGCTGTGCGTTGATAGATCAGTCAGTTAGTCAGTCAGCTTTTCATTTTATATACCTAATTATGTAGATTAAAGATTAATTATTATTAAGTCAACTTCAAACTGAAAGTTCGAGGGTTGCAAGCGCTTTCTGGTTTGAGAAGAAGCCCAAAACAAAACTTGAAAACTTATAACAGTTCGAATAATCTCCGTGGATGGACACATGTCATGGTAAATAATAGATACCTATAACTTCTGTGATTGTGGTGCCGGAAATCCCTTTCTCTAGGAAATGCGCGTGCACCTTACACTCACCTGTTATGTAACTTATGGTTGGTATAAACTATAAACTATAAAGTTATTCGGAAGAACGAATTCGCAGTGCTATGGTAAGTTGCAATTTACCGTTTGTACTACACTTTTAAACTGAGATATATAGAGCGCACTTATATTAATCCGAAGAAAATGTAATAAACTAGATGATGCCCGCGACTTCGTCCGCGTGGATATTTAGGTTTTTAAAAATCCCGTGGGAACTCTTTAATTTTCCGGGATAAAACGTAGCATATGTCCTTCCCCGTGATGTAAGCTAACTCTTTACCAAATTTCATCAAGATCAGTTAAACTGTTGAGCCGTGAAAAGCTAGCAGACAGACGGACAGACACACTTTCGCATTTATAATATTAGTATGGATATAAAATACATAAATCCAGGCAGAAGAAGTCGCGGGCATCATCTAGTCCATACTAATATCATAAATGCGAAAGTGTGTCTGTCTGTCTGCTAGTCTTTCACGGTCCATCCGTTCAACTGATTGTGAGAAAATTTTGTACAGAGATAGCTTGCATACCGGGGAAGGACATAGGCTACTTTTTATCCCGGAAAACCAAATAATTCCCACGGGATTTTAAAAAACTTAAATCCACGCGGACGAAGTCGCGGGCATCATCTACATAGTTACTTATAAAGAAAGGAGGCTTTTCAAACAGTAGGTCATATCATTAATAGCCAGTGTTCATAATAAAAAGATTAGAAGTTACATCACAACTGATCTACAGCTAATTATCAGAGACAATGTACCTAAACACTTCCGTTTTGCCAGAGAGCCGTTATGCTGAAAAGGCGGAAACCACTGAAATCAGCATAAGTAAGTATAGAAGTAACTAGTAGGGCGCGTGGGTGCTAGTGGAAGCTAGTCTATATATATAAAATTCAAAGTCCTGACTGACTGACATATATATCAACGCACAGCCAAAACCGCTGGTCCTAAAGACATGAAATTTGGAGGGTCTATTCTTTGTAAAGAGTAGGTATCCACTAAGAAAGGATTTTTCGAAATTCCACCCCTAAGTGGGTTAAATGGGGGATGGAAGTTTGTATGAAAGTCGGTCATTTTTCAAGTTATTTGCATGAAAATTGGTATTTGGGTTTTCGGTCACAAATGAAGAAATACGTGTTTCAGGATTTTTGGAAAATTTGCCCATAAGGGTGGTAAAATAGGGGATGAACGATTGTATGTAAAATCAACGCACAGCCTAAACTGCTGGTCCTAAAGACATGAAATTTGGAGGGTCTATTCTTTGTAAAGAGTAGGTATCATCAACTAAGAAAGGATTTTTCGAAATTCCACCCCTAAGTGGGTTAAATGGGGGATGGAAGTTTGTATGAAAGTCGGTCATATTTATAATTGTCATTATAATTAACTTGAAATTTGGAAAGTAAGTTTTTTCTTGAGGTTAGGTGTCAGCTAAGAAACGACTATGAGAAAAATCCCCCCCAGAAGGGGTGAAATGGGGATTGGAAGGTGTGTTATTCGGTGCTGTTCAGAGTGCGCGTCCTGATGTTATAATGTTTGTTTCTGAAAAAAATGCCATTTGTTTCCTGTAGGCCACGCGGACGAAGCCGCAGGCAGAAGCTAGTTCTACAATAAGTTACATCACTATTAAATTATGTTAAACCGGTTCAAATGTTTAGAAGTTTTATTGTAATCGAAACAATGTCGGACCAGAGATGGGAATGTTCAATGTTTCATGTTTTTGTTTTTATCTACGAGAACGGATGTCATTATTCATTGTAGATTTCTTACAATGGATGGATTAAGAATGACTCTGGGTCATTTGATTAGGTGACGAAAGATTTATTTATTATTTATTTTATTTGTTTTAAAAGATTTTATTTGTTTTAAAATATTTGTTTATGTATAAAGTACTTATCTTATTACACAATTCTTTAAATTAATGAATTAATTCGAACGAAAGACGAATGTGTGTATTTAAACAATAAATAATTAGTTTAAAAGCGATGATAGCTTAGATAGCGAAGGTAGGTGGCTGGTTGAGCGTTCCGGTACGATGCCGTGTAGAAACCATGGAGCCATGGGTTTAATAAAAACTGCCATACCCTTTCCAGGTTAGTCAGCTTCCATCTTAGACCCACCAGGTGAGACTGCAGTCAAGGGCTAACTTTTGTCAGAATAAGTAAATAAATAAACAGACAGACACGCATTTCCAATATTACTTAAGTAGTATGGCTATGGATGTAGTGATATGGAATATGGATAACGGGAAGGCAACAAGACCATACCGCAAATTGTTATAAGATCGGAAGTGGATTACATTATCTCCACAACCTATAATACTATCGAACACTAGATCATGTCAATTTCCCGGTGAAAGTGCCGTAAACGGCTGTACAATAGGTTTACATGCATAATACATGTCTAGAAGTACCACTGATATACGAAACCCAAGACTCTACAACCAACTAAAAAGACAGGTAAACTGTAAGATAATATGGAATGTCCTTGCGGCTTTTTTTCTAACTCATGTTAGAAACGAAAGAGCTCTCACATTTGCTATTGCAAAAATTAAACACTGTTAAACAATATTTGTTAAGTCGTTTTTTTTTTAATCTCTTTATTTTGGAGCTTAGTCACTTAGTGACTGTCGCTTCGTAAGGTAAACAATAAACAAAATCACCAAAATCTTACCCTCTAATCTTAAAATAATTTTTAACTAGCTTATATAATAACTTGGCCTGATCACTCGCAGGGAAAGAAAGAAAGGTAACACAATTAAAAATATTTAAATTAGAATCCAAAATATTACACAAACTTAACCTGAATGATTCATTCCGAACACACTCCGGCAACACATGGTATATATCTTCAATTACTCCACATGTGAAGCAATTGGGAGAATCTGTTTTTTTTATAAGGAAAGTTTACTATACAATTAACAAAATTTATGATACTTAGGATTGTTTCCGAGCAACAGCCGCACACACAAGGTAGCGTAATAGTTACATTGCTTATAAATTGTACGTCTATAGACATATTATTGTACCATTTTGCTCTTTAAAAAAGAGCAACTGCTGAGTTTCTTGCCGGATGTTCTCAGTAGAAATTTCTTTCTGGCCCGCGCGATGGTAGAGTCTATATATATATATATATATATATATATATATATATATATAATAGGAAAAGGTGACTGACTAACTGATCTATCAACGCACAGCTGAAACTACTGAACGGATCGGGCTGAAATTCGGCATGACGTACCTAGGTATCCGCTAAGAAAGGATTTTTCACAATTCAACCCCTAAAGGGGTATTTTTTGTATTTATTTATTTTATTAAAGAAGAATATTTACAGTTTACAATAAGTTTGGTGCATTCATAAACTTTAAATAAGTTTTTCCGTACACCAGTGCCGTCGACAGTTGACACGTAACACATTAATACTAAAAATAGGTAAAATAGGGATTTGAAGTTTGTATGAAAGTCTGTCAGTTTTGAAGTTAGAATCGTAAAATTGTGTATTTACATTAACTGTTGTACTTAAACATAGAAAATGTGTATCATGGTTTTTGAAAAATTTAGCCCCTAAGTAGAAAAATAAGGGGTTAGATATTTGTATGAAAGTCTGTCAGTTTAAAAAATAAAAGGGGTAAAATAGGGGTTCAAAATTTGTGTAGTCCACGCGGACGAAGTCGCGGGCATATAAGCTAGTCTTGATATATAACTGGCACAAGCTGTCCTACATGAACTGTGTATCTCTGGTTTGTATAATTGTATCAATGGTGTTGGTGCACAGAGCAATTTATAATACCTGTCAGCACATTTATCAGGCTAGTTATTATTTTGGACTGCTAATTAGCGGTTGTCTTTGTCGATCTATTTTTAGCTTCTCAAAGCCCTTGTACACATTGGGCCAGCGTTTTGGCCCATAAGCAGTTTCGGCAACAAGGAAGTTTCCTAGTTTTGGCCAAAAACACTCGTTGTCAGCGCGCGCTTCATTATGATCAACCCATCACCGGCTCACTACAGAGCAGGGGTCTCCTCTTAGAATGAGAAGGGGTTTGGCCATAGTCTAACACGCTGGCCAATTGCGGATTGGCAGACTTCACACACCTTTGAGAACATTATGGAGAACTCTCAGGTATGTATAGGCTTCCTCGCGATGTTTTCCTTGACCGATAAAACAAATGATGTGTAATTGCTTAAAACACATAACTCCAAAAAATTAGAGGCACGTGCCCGGGATCGAACCCCGACCTCCCGAATTGGAAGCGGAACGGCCCTTATTCTGCCTTTATTGTACTTAAATAATTTTGTTACTACTTAAATAATTTTGTTACTACTTAAATAATTTTGTTACTAAAATATACACAACTGCATAGTAAGTAATTTAGAGTTACTTTTTTCGATTAGCACTTCGAAATTATAATAATTGCCTAGAATGGTCGCATTAATTATAATAATTGATGGCAATAATTGCATTCGCTTTCCTTATTGCTACAATAACATAGCATATTGCAATACTGTTGCATTTGAACTGATTTTATCTACTACTTATATAAATAAACTAGCTTATGCTCGCGACTTCATCCGCGTGGCCTGCACAAATTTCAAACCCCTATTTCCCTTCCTAAAAATCCTTTCTTAGTGGATGCCTACGTCATAATAGCTATCTGCATGCCAAATTTCAGTCCGATCCGTCCAGTAGTTTGAGCTGTGCGTTGATAGATCAGTCAGTCAGTCAACTTTTCCTTTTATATTGATTTTATATAGATTTTTTAGATAGTCTAGCTTTTGACCGTCGTCCGCGATACATATGTAATTTATAGCCTATAGATACGGAGATAATGTAGCTATATCTCAGTGAAAGAATTTTTGAAATCGGCTGAGTAGTTTCGGAGATTACTTACATCTTACATCCAAACTTACAAATTTTACCTCTTCATAAGATTTAGAAGATGTAAATAATTTTAAATACATATCAAAAATTGCGTGACCGGCAGGAATCGAACCTGAATCTTCTGGGTTCTGGGTTAGAAGATGTAGATTAGTGAAGACAGTAGCTGCCAGTTTCAGAGGGCAAAGGTCTTGTTTGTGTCACTGGGCCAGCGAATATAAGTTTAGTTTAAGTAAGTAGTAACTATTATAAGTAGGTGTTATAGGCCTCATATTCTCTGGGGTCTGGTCCCGGACACTCACCTCTTTTCCGAGTTACATACTTATACACGTTTTTTGCACTGAAATATCACTTGACTTAACGGTCAAGTAAAGCATCGTGAGAAAACCTGTATGTTTGGGAGTTTTCCATATTGAACTCAAAGTTGTGTAAAATCTGTCAATCCACACTGATCAGCATGGTGGATAATAGCCGAAAAATTTTCTCATTCAGAGAGGCGATATATGCTCAGCCGTAGGCCAGCGCGGCGATCGATGGTTTGAGAAGATGATGATGAATTAATTAATGCGTGACGAGACACCGCAACACGTATCTACTTCTTAAATACAGCGGTGTATCTACGCAACGAGAAGCTTACATTGGCTCCCCAGCAACACTTCCTGAAGTCCTCGCCAACCTGAGTGGCCTACTAGGACTCCGGAGTGAGCTCGCCTGCCTGCAGACATCCAGTGGACAGTCGCACTACTAATGGTTTCACGTACAACGCACAACTACGTCTAAGTTTGAGATCTACACAGCGCACTTTGACTTTGCTCCGACTTAAGACGCTGTTAAAACGAGACAGCGCTATATCGCTGGCATAAATCTGTCTCGTTTTAACAGTATCTTAAGTCTGAGCAAAGTCAAAGTCAAGACCCAGGACAAAGAAGAACGAGATGAAGTAAATACCTACTAAGTAACTATTAGAATTAGAAAACTAAAATGGAAATGGGCCGGACATGTTTGCAGACAAAACCAAGACAGATGGGCAAAAACAGTAACAGAATGGTATCCTAGAGACGGTAAAAGATCAAGAGGGAGACAAAGAGTTAGGTGGAATGATGATTTTGTGAAAATTATGGGAGCAACATGGCAACGATTGACCCAAGATAGAGAAATGTGGAAACGACTGGAGGAGGCCTTCGTCCAAATGGGGCGTACTGAAAAATAAAAGTGGAAGAAGAATGTATATACCTAATAAAATATGAAAATTAGTAGTGATATACAGAATAGTATTGTGTACATATTAAAAAATGAAAATATATACAGTAAGAATTAAAAAATAATTAAAAAATAGTGATGACTTAAATAATAGTGATGATATATAAATATAAATGTAAATGTAAATAAGTATTATGTATAAGTTTTGTCTTTTTTGATTCTATTAAAATATGTATATACTGAATATTATAATAAAATGTAATTGCATGTAATGTTTTCAGTAAATAAAGGCTATATTATTATTATTATTATTATTATTATTATTATTAAGTAACTATTATCATGGTATTTTACTTACCGCATCGTTTTCAGATTGTACATTTTCCCATAAAATGCACGTCAGTAGCACCAGGACCCACTGGAAAATAAATAATCTGTTTACTATTTAGATTCTAAGTTACTTTTTTTTAATGATTAATTATTTTATTTTAATTTAATTAATAAACTATTAATAAACTTAAATCTAAAAAAACAACATTAAATTAAAACTAAAATATATTAAATTAAATCTAAAACCTCATCGAGACCACCGCAGCGAGGCATTGTACCCAAGATGCTGGCAGCATTACCCCTTTGGATGGCCAAACTAATTCTTTGACCAAGGTAGCTGCCAGCTCTCGGGTCCCCGGTTGACTCGATAACTCTTTTCGCAATTTCTTCAAAAAAAGCACGAGCCCCCGGGCCCCACGGCCCCAAGGTCACCACACCAAAAGGCACGAATACGAAGCTCCCATCGAGGTTTTCATATTTGCGCCTCTTGGCCTGTTCGGCGCTGATGGCCGCTGCACCCGCCATAGAGGAGGTCGCCTGAATGTGGGATGCAGCTAAAGTGTCTACACAAGTTGCATCCCAAACAAGCGACCTGCCCCTTTTTACAGTCTCAACTCTCATTTGGATAAGCTACTGGGTAACAAAACATTTTTATTATATTTACTCACAACACTAAGTAGGTTTAGATTCTTTTGTTGGCTATTACACAAATTAACAATCAAAACCCAATTTGAATAAATGAATAAATCCATATCCATACTAATATTATAAATGCGAAAGTGTTTGTCTGTCTGCCTGCTAGCCTTTCACGACCCATCCGTTCAACCGATTTTGACGAAATTTGGTACATTTTATCCCGGAAAATCAAAGAGTTTCCACGGGATTTTTAAAAGCCTAAATCCACGCGGACGAAGTCGCGGACATGATCTAGTAAGTATATATTATTTGATTTGAAATAATTAATAAAAACGGCGCTTACGCTGAAAATACTCAGTCATAAGTAAGGACTACGCATGCGCGGCTCTTGCATTTGAGACTCTGGACACGAAAACTTTTATAGACCGTCGTGCCCCAAAAGATGATTCACGCGTCAGATAACCCAAGAGCTGGCGCTTTCTTGCTCAACGACTGGCGCTGGCTGCCATTGGACGGTGTATATTTTTTGTAAATACAATTTTTTTGTGATAAGTTTTCTTTTCTCAATGTAAACTTATTTATTTAAATAATTCTGAATAAAACTATAATAATAATAGCTCGTAAAATTACTTACCATTTTAAAATTAGGATCATTCAGAACCAGTATGCTTCTACTGTCTCTTTGAAGTGGTTGATTTCTGTAAAAAACATTAACTAAATTAAGCCATAAAAAGCCAGCCAAGTGCAAGTCTTTAACTCCCTCACCGAGGGTTCCGTAGCTTGAAAAGAAATTTATATATAGTTAAGTACTTATTTGGTTAAATTAATCTACTTACCGTCTCAAATCAATTTTTTTTTGGGGCCGCCTAACTAAGTTAATTTGTAAAAACTTATTGCTCTCAGGCATGCAGGTTTCCTCACAATGTTTTCATTTACCGTTAAAGCAAGTGGTATTTAATTGCTTAAAGCGCACTTAACTACGAAAAGTTAGAAGTGTGTGCCAGGGACCGAACCCCCGACGACATCCCGAATAGGTACTGTGAAGTCTGCTAATCCGCACTTGTAAACCTTTAGCATTCCTTATGTTAATAAATACAGGGTGTAACCACAACGCTAGCAAAAACTTAGCAGTTAACACCTATACACAATCCAATACCAGTAACCATTTGCATCATTTTGTAGTTTTAGTGATTTAGTATTTTTCAACCTTGCAATGTATAGCGTGCAAACCTCGGGCCAATGCCCGACGTGGCATTGACTCCGAGTGGCCTACTTACGCGACGTTCGTTGACCTCTAGCGACAGTCAGATGTTTTATTTACAACTCGTGAACACACATAGTTATCGTGAACTTTTACAAAATGTAGGATTGGTTTTGTTTTTTTTGCGTTTTTTTTGGTGTTATCATTATATTAATAATCATCATTAGTATCACCTGTCTTCGTTTTTGCTAGCGTTCTGGTTACATCCTGTATAAAAGGATTATGTTTATAACCCATGAAGAATACAACGCAGCGAGAGAGAGAGAAAAAGTCGGAAAAACAAAAGTCAAGATTTCCCCGAAGTGTACAATAAGTTGAGAGTTGATTAATCAGTGAAATGGAACGAGAATTTTCTAGAAATCAACAGTGCTTCCAGTTCGTAAAGAATGACACCTCACGCGCCATTTTTACTTTTTGTGTCTCTGTCGTTGAGACCGACAAAGCGTCACATAACTATGAGTGACAGAGACAACGCTCTACAAAGCCGAAATCTCATGGTAAAGGTCAATGTCCAATATTTCTTGCCGGCTACTGTAGATTTATTTTATGACTCACTTTATATTCACGGAAATTGCACCCCTAAAGGGATTATTTAGGGGCTGAAACTTTGTACGAAAATCTGTGATTTATTTAATATTCAAGAAAATTTGTATTTTAACTTTCGGTTAAAAATAAAGAAATAAGTAAGTACCTACTTAGTATTTATCAATTTTTCGCTTAAGGGCTCGAAAGTTTTTGTAATAAAGTCTGTAATTTTTCAAGTTATAAATATCTATGAAAACTGGTTTCGGTTCAAGCGAAGCTAGTCAGTCAGTCTAAATATTTAAAAGAAAAGGTCAGGATCAGGCTTCTTAGCATGCAGATAGCTATTATGTCCTAGACATCCGTTAAGAAATAATTTTTGAAAATTCAACCCTTAACAGGGCTTTAAAATGTGTCGCGGGCATAAATTAGTTGACGTAGTCTGGGGCGAGGAAGCGAAGGGTTACATACGTGACATCGGCCGTCACCTAAGGGAAAGAGGCTGCGATCAGCTCTCTGGGGCCTACCTGGTCCAAAGGTTGTCCATCGCCATTCAGCGTGGCAATGGTGCCAGCTTGATGGGCACCTTTGGCCCAGCGGCAACCAGGGGCGGACTTTTTGACGACGTTGTTACCGAATAGTTATTTGTAATTAATAGTTTTAAGACTTGATTGTTTATCGTATAAATTAGTTAACTAAGTACTTATATTTTGAAAATGATTTGATTTTGATTTCATGATAGCATCGTGCGAAACGCATGTGTGACAAATTGTCGCACGCGAGCGCAGCGATAGTGAGGAAGTACAATGTAGCGTATCACGGTTGGTGGCAGATTGGACACTCTTCCGGACTTGTTGGTGTTGAGGTTTGTGGATCAATTGGGTATTTGACTCCAATTTTTTTATTACTTTATTATAAACTTGGATAAAATAATGACGTAAACTGAAAAAACTAATTAAATCGATCGAATAACAAAAAAGTTATAAGCATTGAAATATTTATGATTAGACAGAGATAGCAATATAGCATTTTGACGTCACACCTCACTAATGCCATAGTAGCTTCGTGCGGTTTCATACAAATTTTGCGAGAAAGGAATAGAAGACCCTCCCATCACAAAATTAAAATGCCTGTAACTTTGTAAATCTTTGTTGAATTTTAATATTTTTTCAGCGTACCTACGTCATTATTTTTATCCTAGTTTATAATATTTATCAAATTCAAAAGTAGGAAAATACGCAATTGAGTGATTGACTTCGATCGACATAAGTACTTATATGGTCACACGTTGTGATGGCCTAGTGGTTGGGACGTCCGCCTCCAAATCGGAAGTCGGAGAGTTCACCTCTAACTTTTCGGAGTTATGTGTGTTTTAGAAGAGATTTAGACAATTAGAGGTGCGTGTCTCTAATTTGTGGGATCGATCCCCCGACCTCCGATTAGGAAACGGACGTCCTAACCGTTATCACATCTTTTTCTCATAATCCTCTATACTAATATTAACATACGAAAGTGTGTCTATCTGTCTGTCTGGCACTCTGCTAGCTTCTCACGGCATAATAGTTTAACCAATTTTGATGAAATTTGGTAGGTACAGAGTTAGTTTACATCTCATGGAAGGACATAGGCCAAGTGCGGATTGGCAGACTTCACACACCTTTGAGAAAATTATGGAGAACTCTCAGGCATGCAGGTTTCTCACACTGAGAGGAGACCCATGCTCTGTAGTGAGCCGGCGATGGGTTGATCATGATGATGATTATGACAATCTATTAATCGATCCTAAAGTAAATAATACGGACGGAAGCTACGTGGTTTTATTGGTAGATCGCGTGTAAAAGGTGTCATTACAGATAGGTAAGTGATAAGTATTCATTGTTAATTACTTATTACTTAGCTTGTAATAAATGTATAACTTTTTATATGATTTTTATATTAAATAATGGATAATAATAATACTGAAGTGTCATAGATATTAAGTATATATATTTTTTTAAAAGAATATTAGAAGTTAATTGCTGACTAATATTCTCCTTTTCCCTCCAATTAAGCGTAAAGCTTGTGCTAGGAGTAGGTACGACAATAGTGCAACGGGTGGGGTTCGAACCGCCGACCTTTCGATTTTCAGTCCGCTCCTTAGCCGTTGGGCTACTGAGGCTCTAACTTTAGGTTCCTACTTACTAAGTATTTCTTGATACACCGGCCACTTTTAACTGTCAATTCCTTTAGAAAGTACTACAAATTTGTATGAAAATAAGTAAGTAAATAATTTAGATTATATTAAAACAGGCATGTTTTAATTAGCAAACTTTTTTACTTGAGATTTTTTCAAAATTTCGACTGACTAAGTTCTTAATATCTCGGCTAAACTGCACTCCCCGTGACAGATGGACAGTCAGATTTTCAAATACAAGTAAGTATTTACTTTTTATGGTAACCTAATAACAGATAAGATATTTTGTATTTTTTATTTTTTTCGTAATAGCGTATTTTTCGTATTTTTTAATTTTTTCGTAATATCATATTTTAATTTAAATAAATTATTATTTACTAGCTTATGCTCGCGACTTCGTCCGCGTGGACTACACAAATTCCAACCCCTGTTTCACCCCCTTAGGGGTTGAATTTTCAAAAATCCTTTCTTAGCGGATGCCTACGTCATAATAGCTATCTGCATGCCAAATTTCAGCCCGACCCGTCCAGTAGTTTGAGCTGTGCGCTGATAGATCAGTCAGTCAGTCAGTCAGTCAGTCAGTCAGTCACCTTTTCCTTTTATATATTTAGATATTTTATTAAATTAAAATTTTACGAATATATCAAAAACATATTTTAGTTCACCTACTTTATTACATAAAACTTCATTAATAAATATACTCACTTTTACAAAAAAAAAAACAAATGAAACTATTTATTTTCACCACTACGAAAGTTAACGTTTACGAAGTCGATCGCGTTAACGTTAAACAAGACGTAACAACCTTCCTATACGAAGTGTTCGCGCGAACTAACTGTGATAGAACACTTCCCTTCTCTACTTAATACTAGAGAGAGCTTTGATATCAACTGTCCACCTAGAACCTTTATTAGGGTTCCGCAACATAACCTGGAATCTAAATATATAAAAGGAAAAGGTGACTGACTGATCTATCAACGCACAGTTCAAACTACTGGATGGATCGGGCTGAAATTTGGCATGCAGATAGCTATTATGACATAGGCATCCGCTAAGAAAGGATTTTTGAAAATTCAATCCCTAAAGGGGTGAAATAGGTTTTTGAAATTTGTGTAGTCCACGCGGACGAAGTCGCGAGCATAAGCTAGTGTATAACTATATTTTGTGACGACCTCCCTAATGCGCTTAAGCGCTTATGGTAAGCGCTGTGGTCTAATTAGTGGGAGGCCTCGGGTTCGATTCTTGGCAGACGAAATTTGGAATTTTATAATTTCTAAATTTTCTCAGGTCTGGTCTGGTGCAAGTCTTCAGTCGTATGGAAGTCCCAACAAGAGACTTACGTTCTTTGGTAATCTATCTCAACTCAACTTAACTTAAATCATTTATTCAGATTGGGTATTATTGTAATACACTTTCTGATTGTTACTTGCTGAATTTGCAATAAGAACAATGATCGCCGGCTCACTACAGAGCACAGGTCTCCTCTCAGCGTGTCAAGGGGTTTTGGCCATAGTCTACCACGCTGGCCATGTGTGGATTGGTAGACTTTACATATCCTTGAGATCATGATGGAGAACTCTCAGGCATGCAGATTTCCTCACGATGTTTTCCTTAACTGGTAAAGCAAATGACACTTATTTAATTGATTAAAACGCACATGACTCCGAAAAGTTAGAGGTGCGTGCCCGGGATCAAACCCCCGACCTCCGATTAGAAGGTGGACGTCCTAACCACTAGGCTATCACGGCTTGATATACTTAGTGGTGATAATGATGTAGTGGTGATAATTAATACGTCAATCCACACGCCACGATCTTGCGTCGCCTGAATTCAGCGGCTCTCTGCCACGCGCTTGATGTTGTCTGTTGAGTGGGGACTTTTAAGTTTTTTGGGTAATTATTAGTTTAAATATATACGGAATTCTCTTAAAGTAAGTTCACAGTCGCGCTTGACCGGATTCTTAATGAAAGGGATTTTCTCGGATACGTGTTAAGGCTCTGGAAACATTGTGACACTTTTGCATAAATTGTCGGAGAAATTATTGAAAATGGAGCCCGCGAATCGTGATTAAGTACCTAATAAAATAATGAAACATGAACTAGAAGTAAGAAAGCTTAGAGTCACTCAGCGGGTGACGAGAGAGCTATGCTTGGAGTTTCTCTGCGTGATCAAATCAGAAATGTAGGAGAACTAGAGTAACCGACTTCAGACTGCGAACCTGAAGAGGTAATGGGCAGGGCACGTAGTTCAAAAAACCGATAGAGGTTGGGGTCCCAAGTTACTAGAATGGCGACCTCGCATGGGAAAGCCCAGTGTTGGTAGACCCCTATCTACAGACCAATCAGACCCCCCAATGGGCATCTTCTTGGCAAGCGCGCTCCATCTTAGGCTGCATCATCACTTGCATCATCACACCAGGTCTGATTGCAGCCAAGCGCTACCTAAAAATTTAAAAAGATCGACGGACCACATCAAACTAGTCACAGGGAGCCGAAATCGAGTACCAAAGACCGCGGCGTGTGAAAATCCCTACAAGAGATCTATGTCCAGCAGTGGACGTCTATGATGGTGATGATGATGAAAATAATGAAGCAGTGATAGCCTAGTGGCTTAGTGGTTAAGACTTCAGTCTCCTATTTGGAGGATCTGAGAACTTTAGATATTCTAAACAGTGAACTTTTTTACAGAGCTCATTTAGAGCTTCATGCGCGTTGAGATCTTTTGTATCAATGAAATTTTGTTCATAAAACTACGAGTAGGTATCTCTCTCTCTCCTTCCGTCTCATTATTTATATCATTGTTCCGTTGATCAATTATTTTATTCATAACTGGCTTATGCTCGCGACTTCGTCCGCGTGAACTACTTTAAACCCCTATTTCACCCCCTTAAGGGGTTGAATTAACAAAAACCTTTTATTAGCGGATGTCTACATCATAATAGCAACATGCAAAGTTTCAGCCCGATCCGTCCAGTAGTTTGAGCTGTGCGTTGATAGATCAGTCAGTCAGTCAGTCAGCTTTTCCTTTTATATATTCACGATAGGGGGTTTTCAGGGTTTTCACGGTCCATCCGTTTATTCGATTGTGTCGAATTTGGTTCTTGGCTTGAACCTACCCCGAAAAGACAATAGGCAACTTTTTATCCCGGAAAATCCACGGGAATTTGAAAAACCTAAATCCGTGCGAACGAAGTCGGGACAATATTTGTACCAGACCCTAATAACATTTTGCATACAAAGTTTACTAGGCCGGCTCGGATAAAATTAATTAGAAAATTTCTATAATATCCGGTTACGTACCTACATATAATTTCCCTTCAATGACATTTCTAACACGATAAGCTTGAGACAAGTCCTAGTTCATCATGATCGACCCATCACCGGCCCACTACTGAATTCGGATCTCCTCTCATAATGGAAACAATTTAGGCCATAGTCTGCCACACTAGCCCAGTGCAGATTGGCAGACTTCACACAATATCTTTGATAACATGGAGAACTCTGAGGCATGCAGGTTTCCTCACGATGTTTTCCTTCACCGTTATTTAGCAAATGATATTTAATTACTATAAGCTGTGATAGCCTAGTGGCTAGGACACCCGCCTTCTAATCGGAGGTCGGGGGTTCGATTCAGATCAACGGGAAATACCTCATAGGTTTTCTTGACAGACATGACAGACAGACAACAAAGTGATCTTATAAGGGTTCCTTTTTTCCTTTTC